>NC_092335.1:398200000-398297500 GCF_046630445.1 Rutidosis leptorrhynchoides | reverse complement strand
GATTATGTCAGGCAAGGTTTACAGTAACAGATACGCTAAGATATGAATTAGCAGATACGCTAAGATATGAATTTTGTCTATACACTATTCATGCAATCAATGCAGTAGACGTGTCTAGACTAAGAATGATAAGCAGGTAATTTCTGACAAGAAATGATAAGCAAAACTTTTTGACATGCAGCTAAGGTCGAAGTCCATGCTCATTAATGCATCTTAATATCTATCAGTTAGACACACTAATGCAAGACCTGGTTCGCTAAGACCACCGCTCTGATACCAACTGAAAGGACCCATTCATATCGATTATAAACGATTCATAATAGTTAATTACATCGCGAGGTTCTGACCTCTATGTGATGACCCGTCCTAATCCACCTGGACTAAGTCTTCAACAACTGGTTCCATTGCGAGGTACAGACCTCTATATGTCTTGAACGATTGCATGTAATATCTTTAAAATGAACAAATGCACAGCGGAAGACTTAATTCGTACCTGAGAATAAACATGCTTAAAAGAGTCAACCAAAAGGTTGGTGAGTTCATAGGTTTATCATAACAATCATTTCAATATATTAATAGACCACAAGATTTCCGTTTATAAATATATGTACACTCGCAAGTGTATAAAAGTATTCTATAAGTTGTTGAGCGCTTCGGTAACCATACTTAACAATTAATGTGGCATATTCCCTTTATTATGAAATCTCCCTACACTGTACCAAGTGTAGTAAAAAAACGAAGTACTATGCAACCATTTACCATACTAGAGTGACTAGCCCGATTGGGGTGGTCAAACCCGATAGATCTATCAATAGGATTCGCGCTTACATGTTCTTCCAACATGTAAATATTAGTTACCAAGCTATTAGGGAAAATATGCAGGGTGGTACAACTCAACGTAGAATATATTTTAAGTACTTGTGTCTATTTCGTCAAACATAAAAGCAGCGCATGTATTCTCAGCCCAAAAATATATATTGAAAAAGCAATTAAAAAGGGAGCAAATGAAACTCACCATACGATATTTTGTAGTAAAAATATACATACGACGATACTGAGCAATGCAAGGTTGGCCTCGAATTCACGAACCTATATCATTTATATATATATATTAACACATATAATGGTAAATGAACAAAATTTATATATTATTAGTGGCTTAATAGTTATTTTAATCATATATTTCATCAATAATCTACTAAATTATTTATATTAATATTTATTATAAGGATATTAATATAGTTAGGTTATAGGTAGTAAATATAGTTTTATATAACTTAATAGTTATTTGATAAGATAATATTAATGATAATAATTAAAATGTTAAAAATAATACCAATAATGATATTAATAATAAAAATGATAAAATAACCATACATCTAATAAAAATAACAATAATGATAATAATAATAATAATAATAATAATAATAATAATAATAATAATAATAATAATAATAATAATATTAATAATATTAATGTAAATTTTTAATAAAATGTAAATTTTAATAAAAATAATATTTTTATTATTAGTAATTTTTAACAACAATGATAATTTTAATAATAATGATAATTTTAATGACAATAGTAATAATCATAGTGATAATAATAATAATATTAATAATTCATTTAAATTGTAACTTAATTGTAATTTTTATCATTTTCATATTAATATCCTTATTTATAATCTTTATATTTGTGTTAATAATAATAATAATAATAATAATAATAATAATAATAATAATAATAATAATAATAATAATAATAATAATAATAATAACAATGTGAATAATAAGTATACTACCTTAGAAAAAAATAGATTCCTAAAAAGATGTTGCAGTCCGGTCTCGAACTCGAGACCTCTTCTTCCTCAACAACATACCCAACCATCCCTCTGTTTCTTATTGTTTGAATTAAATCGTAGATTAAATCTTTTAACCCTTGTATGACTGGATCCATCTTCTTCGTTGATGTTAAACAAAACAAAAAGAAAAACACTGTTGTAGTTGTAGGTTCAACAGGAGCGTAGCAGTTTATGAGGTGGTTCCGTGATACATATCCAATAACATATAGCCCAACTTTAATCAGGCTAAAACGCACAGGGCAACTTCCAGCCCATTATCGTGACTAGTAGCTGCTGTTTGCAAGCCTAGAAAGCAGCCCAAGTATCAAACGTCCGGCCCAAGATGTTACTCAGTTCCATAACGATTTTGAAATATCCAGCTTTGTGAATTAATTAAGATTGACAGAAGGTAATGGGTGGGGATTCACATCATCATTATCATTTATGCGACTAACATTTGTTTACATTACTTTACAGCGATATTTTATAATGGTTCGATTGTTAACAGGTGGCTATAACATCTATAATTTTAAATTAGAAAGGTGATTAGTGGGGATAATGTGGAGTGGTTAAAAAGGTGTCGTGTTTTCAAATATTTAAGCAGAAACAATTGTTAAATCGAATATTATAGAGAGAGAGTATAGATGATAGAGATAAGATGGTGGTGGTCTTTCAAATTAGAAATAGGAAATAGAAACTACAGATAATTTGATAATTGTATCGTTTGAGATATGAATCGATCCTGGACGGTAATAGAGTTATTAAGAAAGAGGTCGATTGTTGTGAGATCAGAAGAAAAAAATAGCTGTCATTTATAGTAACGAAGGTGGTGATTGTTTTTGATGAGATTGTTTCTTCATGGTGGTCATGAGTAGTAGTCGAGTGTGGTTCAATCAATCAGAAATAGCGAAGTAGGTGCAGCAACATTTCTGTGGTGGTTGTTCAACATTGTGAAAGGTTCTCAGTTTGTGGGTTCAAGGTGGTAGTGATATGGGTGTACCCATTGTGAAGGTGATGGAAGCGAGTGTGGTGGGTTTCATCGAGAAAGAATATTAAAATGAAATGGGTTGTGATCTGAAATAAAAATAGATAGTGAAGCAGCACAAGGGTGTCGGTATGGTAGTGATGATCGATGGTTGTTAAAGTGAAGGTATTAGCGGTTTGTGTTAAAAAATAGAAAGAACAAGAAAAGAATGGTGGTCGTGGTGATTGTAAGGCGACATGAATCAACTAACAACTAAAGATGTCGATGGTAGTGTAAGTGAGGATGGATAATCGTATGGTTTCTTGTTTCAAAGAGTTACACACACACACACACACACACACATATATATATATATATATATATATATATATATATATATATATATATATATATATATATATATACATGCCTTTGCATGTTTAAAGGGAAAAAAATAATCATATCATAAGTTATATTTTCAATTTGCATGTAGATGTTTCAATGAGCTGACAATGAATTAGTAGTAAGTAAAAAAAATTCGAATAATGGTACACTTTCCTTAAAGTTGATTGCAACTCGTAACAAATTAGTAGGAAAGTAATGAAAAGAAAAGCATATTACAAATATGGGTGTCTGTTTGTGTTTGTCAAAAGTATAGGATATCTCATCATATAATTATATAATCCACTATTCTAGATCCTGATTATATGTATCATATATGTAAAATCAATTAAACATTTTAAGAGGATTTAGAAATTACCAATATGTTTTTGATTTAAGACTTACAATGTAAAAGGTTTATTTTCTACACATTTTCCTAATTTAATATAAAACGTACGTAACACCATAATATCTCTTATTATCAAACCTTAAAATTTTATATGTTTATTTATTGATTTATATACATATTTATATATATTTTTAAATATATATATCTATTTACAATTAGTTGTTTCGTGAATCATCGGAAATAATCAAAGTTAACTGACTTCATGTAACTAGTTCAAAAATTTTTTAGACTCAACATTATAGACTTTGCTTATCGTGTCAAAATCATAATAAGATTAAGTTTAAATTTGGTCGGAAATTTCTGGGTCGTCACAGTACCTACCCGTTAAAGAAATTTCGTCCCGAAATTTGATCGAGGTCATCATGGCTAACAATAAAAATGTTTTCATGACGAATATAAGTTGATAAATAAAGTTTTATCATTATTGAATAATATTGATAAAATAATTCAATTACTCGAAGCGTACGAGTGAAGCTATCATAAAAGATTGAGATAAAGATTTAACTTTTGACGTAGTCATGGTAGATTTCTGGAATTCAAGGAATTTAAAGAAAATATTCGGAATCTATATAAGATTTGATTCTTCGGTAAATAAGGAAATTAGGATCTTGTTGAATTAAATGCGGTAATCTATCTCGATTGCTACGTTTGATATTTCGCTATAAATTGATCTCTTCCTTTCCATTATTTTCATCACTCCAATATTTTCTTCCTCAATTCATACTTCCAAAAAATTGTGAAAATGCTTAATCCAGTTCTAATACTTTGTATTTTCCTGACTATCACTTCTATCATTCTTCTCTTTCATTTATCACCAGATGAATCTGTTTACTTCTATGATTACCTTGGGGTTATAATGTTTTTAATTCTTCCGTGTCTTTATATTACAATACGTATTGATATACACGGTTTGTAATTTCTGTGTTGTTGTCGGGCTTTATATTTTCCCTTATATTTCGGAGCTACATGCTCTTGTTTTCTCTTCCTAACCTGAATTAAATTGATCGAGACGTCTTGGTTTGTAGGTATGAAATTTGAAAGAACATAACTAAGGTTATAAGCAGGAAGGAAAAAGTACTAGCAAAATTTGACTGGTTAAATTACCAGAATCACGGAAAAGATAGAACTATCAAGAATTTACGTTCTTGATATGTTTAGAGGTTAAATAGAATGAAAGAGTTATGTAACATGGCACATGATGACGTTAAAGTCTGTGAATCATCACGTTTCATTAGAAACTCAGCATGACTTACTGTAATATAATTACGTTGGCCGGGCGTCATTATATTATACTAACCCATGCTTCAATTCCCAACACTTCTCCATAATTCATTCATAATTTATTCTTAGATTTTACAGAAGTTTTCAATATAATGGAATATAGAAAACACGAAGAGATAGATAATTTTGGACAAGAATATTTATGAAAATATCTTCAGAAATATCGAAGATATTTATGATGATATTTTGGATTTTCTAAGTTCGAAGGTTGATGGAAAAGATTTTCCACAAGATTTTAACATGAGTAAGGAGCAAGATATTCGTTGAAGGTTTCATCGGATCCCGAATTTCCTGGATTCTTTGAATATAGGGTATGGTCCTTGTATTTGGCGTTGGTCTCCTTCTTGGTTTGCTCAATCCATTTTTCAGTACCAAATTTTCTATCATGCATTCCTAACACTCCCTTCTTTATCATCAAACTTTTGACCGTCTAGACCATCTACAATTTTTCTGTTTCCTCTGCATTTAATGCAGCCATATCTAAATCGTCGGTTATCAATCCGAGGTGGTTTCAAGAGAATTGTGTTTTTAGATAATTAAACGCTGATGGTAATCGTCATGATACAAAGGATGTTTAAGATGAAATCAAGTGGCAAACTTGAAGAATTATTTAGTTTCATATGTTATAATCAATATTTTAATTCATTTTAATTGTTCAATGTTGGTAGTCCTCAGTTGATAGTCCACAGTCAGCAATATATTATATTCGAATTAATTAATACGTGTCGTGACCCGTGTACATGTCTCAGACTCGATCACAACTCAAAGTATATATATTATTGTAGAATCAACCTCAACCATGTATAGCTAACTCTAGCATTACTGCATATAGAGTTTCTATGGTTATTCCAAATAATATATATAGATGCGTCGATATGATATGTCAAAACTTTGTATACGTGTCCCGATATTTAAAGTGCGTAAAATAAATAACAGAAATTAAATGACGATAAATAAAATTGCGAGAATATAAATTGTGATAATTAAATTGCGATAAATAAAACGTAATCAGTTAGCTAGGAACAGTTAGCTAGGAACAGTTAGCGTGGATTCTTAAAAATTTTTCCTCGTAGTTAATTTGTTTGTTTCTAACAAATTTTATTTTGTCCAATGTTTTCTTCATTATGCCACTTGTTGGATTTCTGGTAGGTCAAAATCCGAATGTGAAATTGAATAAAAATAGTTATTCTGCGGTGAACGGATTCGTATATCTGTGGATGTAAGTAGGATAGTAAATGACTATTGAATCAAATTGGAAGAATGTACAGTGTAATTTATTAATGTGAAATCTAAATATTTCTAGGGTATTACCTACCCGTTAAAATATTTTCACCATTAACAGTCTGTACAAAAGAATTTTTAATTACAATCTTTATAAAAACATATATGCATATATATTTTCTTCAGATGTAACCATGGATTTGATGAGTCAATATGATATTAAACTCATTTGGTTTTCGGTTGGAATTAGAATGAATAATCTCTAAAATTCAGAGATTACATAATCACCATGAAGAACGAAGATAATTGATGTAGAAAGATACGTAGAACGATGATTATACTTAAGGTACAGAATGAGATGTTGAGGCATGGATTGTTGATGGTACTGGTGCTGTTTATTGATGGTACTGCTGGTGCTGATGATGTTGATAAAGCTGGTAAATTTTGCACCATATTCTCCAAATTGATTATTCGAGCACGAAGTTCGTTGAGTTCTTATATTATTTCGGGATGATTGTCGGTCGAAACGAGCAGATGAATAAGGTTTAGAATTGAGATAGTATATAATCATGGCGAGATATTCGGGAAATTAGGGTGAAAATGATATTACGAACAGGTTCGCCGGTAAGTGCTTCAGGTTCTTCGCCAAGAGAGGAATGTGGTGGATGGAAGGGATCACCTTCTTCTTGTCTCCAATGATTAAGTAGGCTACGAACCCATCAGATGAATTGGGGATGGCTGATTGGTTGATCCATTCCAGTTATACTGCTTTCTGAGCTCAAGTGTGAATCTATATCGGAATAGCTGTCGGAATCCGAGGAACTTGAACTAGTTACGAGTTCCATCTTGTACGGTCGGATTGAGGATTTTCGATATGAAATGATTTTCGAATATCGGATGATATTCTAATTACATAGAATACCTATATATAATATAGAAGATCCCGTAGATTACGGAGGAACTTTCAAAAACTGTCAGACAAAGTTACAATAACAGATACGCTAGGATATAAATTTATCTATAAACTATCTATGCAATAAGTGCAGGAAGTCGTGTCTAGACTTAGGAATGATAAGCAGGAAATTTTCCACTAGGAATGATAAACAATACTTATAATATGTAGCTAAGGTCGAAGTCCATACTCACTAATGCATCCTAACAACTATCAGTTAGACACACTAATGCAAGATCTGGTTCGCTAAGACCAACGCTCTGATACCAACTGTGATGACCCGTCCTAATCCACTTGGATGAAGTCTTTAACAACTGGTTCCATTGTGAGGTACATACCTCTATATGTCTTGAACGACTGCATGTAATATCTTTAAAATGAGCAAATGCACAGCGGAAGACTTAATTCGTACCTGAGAATAAACATGCTTAAAAGTGTCAACCAAAAGGTTGGTGAGTTCATAGGTTTATCATAACAATCATTTCAATATATTAATAGACCACAAGATTTCCGTTTATAAATATATGTACACTCGCAAGTGTATAAAAGTATTCTATAAGTTGTTGAGCGCTTCGGTAACCATACTTAACAATTAATGTGGCATATTCCCTTTATTATGAAATATCCCTACACTGTACCAAGTGTAGTAAAAAAACGAAGTACTATGCAACCGTTTACGATACTAGAGCAACTAGCCCGGTTGGGGTGGTCAAACCCGATAGATCTATCAATAGGATTCGCGCTTACATGTTATTCCAACATGTAAATATTAGTTACCAAGCTATTAGGGAAGATATGCAGGGTGGTACAACTCAACGTAGAATATATTTTAAGTACTTGTGTCTATTTCGTCAAACATAAAAGCAGCGCATGTATTCTCAGCCCAAAAATATATATTGCAAAAGTAATTAAAAAGGGAGCAAATGAAACTCACCATACGATATTTTGTAGTAAAAATATACATACGACGATGCTGAACAATACAAGGTTGGCCTCGGATTCACGAACCTATATCATTTATATATATATTAACACATATAATGGTAACTGAACAAAATTTATATATTATTAGTGGTTTAATTGTTATTTTAATTATATATTTCATCAATAATCTACTAATTATTTATATTAATATTTATTATAAGGATATTAATATAGTTAGGTTATAGGTAGTAAATATAGTTTTATATAACTTAATAGTTATTTGATAAGATAATATTAATGATAATAATTAAAATGTTAAAAATAATACTAATAATGATATTAATAATAAAAATGATAAAATAACCATACATCTAATAAAAATAACAATAATGATAATAATAATAATAATAATAATAATAATAATAATAAAAATAATAATAATAATAATAATAATAATAACAATAATAATAATAATAATAATATTAATGTAAATTTTTAATAAAATGTTAATTTTAATAAAAATAATATTTTTATTATTAGTAATTTTTAACAACAATGATAATTTTAATAATAATGATAATTTTAATGACAATAGTAATAATCATAGTGATAATAATAATAATATTAATGATTCATTTAAATTGTAATTTTTATCATTTTCATATTAATATCCTTATTTATAATCTTTATATTTGTGTTCATAATAATAATAATAATAATAATAATAATAATAATAATAATAATAATAATAATAATAATAATAATAATAATAATAATAATAATAATAATAATAATAATAATAATAATAATAATAACAATGTGAATAATAAGTATACTACCTTAGAAAATAAATAGATTCCTAAAAAGATGTTGCAGCCCGGTCTCGAACTCGAGACCTCTTGTTCCTCAACAACATACCCAACCATCCCTCTGTTTCTTATTGTCTGAATTAAATCACAGATTAAATCTTTTAACCCTTGTATGACTGGATCCATCTTCTTCGTTGATGTTAAACAAAACAAAAAGAAAAAACGCTGTTGTAGTTGTAGGTTCAACAGGAGCGTAGCAGTTTATGAGGTGGTTCCGTGATACATATCCAATAAAAGATAGCCCAACTTTAATCAGGCCAAAACGCACAGGGCAACTTCCAGCCCATTATCGTGACTAGTAGCTGCTGTTTGCAAGTCTAGAAAGCAGCCCAAGTATCAAACGTCTGGCCCAAGATGTTACTCAGTTCCATAACAATTTTGAAATATACAGCTTTGTAAATTAATTAAGATTGACAGAAGGTAATGGGTGGGGTATTCACATCATCATTATCATTTACGCGACTAACCTTTGTTTACATTACTTTACAGCGATATTTTATAATGGTTCAATTGTTAACAGGTGGCTATAACATCTATAATTTTAAATTAGAAAGGTGATTAGTGGGGATAATGTGGAGTGGTTAAAAAGGTGTTGTGTTTTCAAATATTTAAGCAGAAACAATTGTTAAATCGAATATTATAGAGAGAGAGTAAAGATGATAGAGATAAGATGGTGGTGGTCTTTCAAATTAGAAATAGGAAATAGAAACTACAGATAATTTGATAATTGTATCGTTTGAGATATGAATCGATCCTGGACGGTAATAGAGTTATTAAGAAAGAGGTCGATTGTTGTGAGATCAGAAGAAAAAAATAGCTGTCATTTATAGTAACGAAGGTGGTGATTGTTTTTGATGAGATTGTTTCTTCATGGTGGTCATGAGTAGTAGTCGAGTGTGGTTCAATCAATCAGAAATAGCGAAGTAGGTGCAGCAACGTTTCTGTGGTGGTTGTTCAACATTGTGAAAGGTTCTCAGTTTGTGGGTTCAAGGTGGTAGTGATATGGGTGTACCCATTGTGAAGGTGATGGAAGCGAGTGTGGTGGGTTTCATTGAGAAAGAATATTAAGATGAAATGGGTTGTGATCTGAAATAAAAATAGATAGTGAAGCAGCACAAGGGTGTCGGTATGGTAGTGATGATCGATGGTTGTTAAAGTGAAGGTATTAGCGGTTTGTGTTAAAAAATAGAAAGAACAAGAAAAGAATGGTGGTCGTGGTGATTGTAAGGTGACATGAATCAACTAACAACTAAAGATGTCGATGGTAGTGTAAGTGAGGATGGATAATCGTATGGTTTCTTGTTTCAAAGAGTTACACACACACACACACACACACACACATATATATATATATATATATATATATATATATATATATATATATATATATATATATATATATATATATATATATATATATATATATACATGCCTTTGCATGTTTAAAGGAAAAAAAAAATAATCATATCATAAGTTATATTTTCAATTTGCATGTAGATGTTTCAATGAGCTGGCAATGAATTAGTAGTAAGTAAAAAAAATTCGAATAATGGTACACTTTCCTTAAAGTTGATTGCAACTCGTAACAAATTAGTAGGAAAGTAATGAAAAGAAAAGCATATTACAAATATGGGTGTCTGTTTGTGTTTGTCAAAAGTATAGGATATCTCATCATATAATTATATAATCCACTATTCTAGATCCTGATTATATGTATCATATATGTAAAATCAATTAAACATTTTAAGAGGATTTAGAAATTACCAATATGTTTTTGATTTAAGACTTACAATGTAAAAGGTTTATATATATTTTTAAATATATATATATCTATTTACAATTAGTTGTTTCGTGAATCATCGGGAATAGTCAAAGTTAACTGACTTCATGTAACCAGTTCAAAAATTTTTGAGACTCAACATTATAGACTTTGCTTATCGTGTCGAAATCATAATAAGATTAAGTTTAAATTTGGTCGGAAATTTTCGGGTCGTCACATCTATATGATACATTTTACAAACGTTGCATTCGTTTTTAAAAGACAAACTTTCATTGCATCGAAAGTTGACAGGCATGCATACCATTTCATATTATATCAAACTATCAATGACTTAATAATAATCTTGTTGAACTCAACAACTCGAATGCAACATCTTTTGAAATATGCCATGAATGACTCCAAGTAATATCTTTAAAATGAGCAAATGCACAGCGGAAGATTTCCTTAATAACTGAGAATAGACATGCTTTAAAGTGTCAATCAAAAGGTTGGTGAGTTTATTAGTTTATCATCAATATTCATTTCCATCATTTTTAATATACCACAAAATTTCATTTCCATTTCTCAAATATATATATCCCATACATAGAGATAAAAATCATTCATATGGTGAACACCTAGTAACCGACATTAACAAGATGCATATAGAATATCCCCATCATTCCGGGACTCCCTTCGGACATGATAAAATTGAAGTACTAAAGCAGTTCAAATTCTCTGACTGGGACTTGTTAGTGCCCATAGATCTATCTTTAGGATTCGCGTCAATTAGGGGTCAGTTCCCTAATTCTTAGGCTACCAAGCTAAAAGGGGCATATTCGATTTCGATAATTCAACCATAGAATGTAGTTTCGATTACTTATGTGTATTTCGCAAAACATTTATAAAAGCGCATGTATTCTCAGTCCCAATAATATATATTGCAAAATCATTTAAAAAGGGAGCAAATGAAACTCACACATATAAATATTGTAAAACAGTTAATAAAGCATTTTCATGTATTCTCAGCCCAAAAATGTAATGAGTAAAAGGGAGCAAATGAAACTCACGATACAATATTTTGTAGTAAAAATATTCATATGACGACACTGAACAATGCAGGGTTGGCCTCGGATTCACGAACCTATATCATTTATATATACATTAACACATATACTCGTAATCGAACAAATTGATATATTCGATCTTAATTTATATATTTTATATATTTAATTTGTGTATATATTTAAAATGATTAATATTTATATAGTTATATTAATATCTACATATGATTAGCATTATATAGAAAATACCTAATTTGTTATATATGAATATTTATATAAAAATGTTTATATGAACGATACATACTTATATGTAATATTAATAAAAGTACATTTTCATATACAAAATATTTATTTGGTAACATAATATCAATAATAGTAATAAAAGTTGTATTTGCTTATAATGATAATAATACTACTACTTATGATAATAATAAAAATAATAATGATATTCTTACTAAAAAATGATTCTTTTAATAATACTATAGTTGTTATAATAATAATAATGATAATGATACTATTAGTAAAAATGATAATAAAAATAATAGCATAGTTGTAATAATAATTAATAATAATAATAATAATAATAATAATAATAATAATAATAATAATAATAATAATAATAATAATAATAATAATGATAAAAAGGCTACCTTAATGTAATAAGCCTTAAAAAAAATAAACGACTCAGCACGGGCTCGAACCCAAGACCTCTCGTTCGAGCACAACAACACCACACCACTGCTCTAACTATCTCTTTCTGTTTTAAAGCATAAGTTAAATCTATTTACCCATTTTTCTATCTTCAACACTTCTATCATTATCACGATACTTATCATCTATCATCATCATACTTCGGTTATCAATATCTATCACTACCGTGACATCTTCACAGGATCATCATTCCACTTCATCATCTTTCTCGTTCGTTCACCATTTATCATCAATCACCCTTAATGAATCATCATCATCATCATCATCTATCAATCTTCACTGTTATCACCGTCCACCATTAATCAGTTATCTTCCATTTTCCTCACCATCACCCTTATTGTTTTCACTGATTCATTATCACACAACTCATTATCATACATATCACTAATATTCTCACCATCAATCTACTCACTTAATGTACTCATCCTAAAAGATTTCGCATGGTACCTTAAATCGCTGAAAACAAATATACATTCATAGCATTTAAATCTTCCGGATGCATTTACATGTATCACTCTTTATGTTCACGGGTCAAAACAATGGAGGGCCCATCAACACAAACAACATGGCCCAAAAATTTAATTGAACGTCGGCCCAACTATATATACGGCCCAAGTTAACAAAATCCATACGGTTCAAAAAAAACGATAGTTGGATACCTTTTCATACCCGATGGAAACGTGGCCTAACTAAAAAGAACATGGCCATTACAAAGGAGTCCGGTGTGAGAAGAAAAAAAAATAACAATCTGTAGGTGTTAGACTGTCACCATCATAGTCATCCCCTCATCATCCTTTTATAGCTGTTTTAGAAGACAAAGCATACCCAGTAGCTACAGCAACGAAAAAGACATAAACTGTAGTAGTAACCTCATCATTGAATTATACTATCATAACGGTTCTCATCCTCAACTTATTATCAACGTTAATCATCACTATCATCTTCATCGTTCTAACAGAAATGGAAATGGGACAGAAAAATAGAAATGATGAAGCAGTTTATAACCATACTAAACATGGGTTCCATGGTTTGGTTGGACAAGGAAAACAGGAAACCAGTTGTAGTACTCGAGAAAAAAAATATATGGTAAAGGTACGAGGTGGTGGTTTGGCGATGTAAAAAGTGGTGGTTCTTGGAGAAGAAAGGAAGAGAAAAGAGAGATGGTGATGGTTTATGGTGGTCATGGTGGAGGTTAGAATACCCACGGTGGTGATAGGGTGTTAGGGTGGCGGTAGTGATTGTAAGTTGGTGGTAGTAACCGAAGGTGGTTATACACGAAAACAGAAAGATAAAATAAGGTGGGTTAAGTGAGTTCAAGGGTGGTGTTGGAGGTTTATAATGAAAGTGGTGTTTAACGATTGTATTGGTTGTCGGGTGGTTTGATCAAACGAAAATGAGGGTGTGGTTGTAGTGGTGAAGGTGGTAAGGTGAGATCAAGGTTGGTCGATAGTTGGTGGCGGTTGTGGTGATGGTTGGAGGTTATCACGATGGTGGAGTGGTGGTTTGAATGATGAAGAAGAAGAGTTGAGGGTGAAGAAGGTGGTGGGTTTATGACCAGTTCAAGAATCTATCTATCTATATGCATATTACATACATATATATTCATAAAATTAGATTTACAGTACGTACTAATAATAATATAATAATAATTATAATAATATTAAATGAATTATAACATGCATACAATAGTCAGCAGCCATACTTCTTGGCTCCTTCTACCGACAGTTTTCACGGACTCCAATATTGTATCCCGTTGATAATTAGTGGCGGATAAAAGTCTTTCAGAAAAATTCCATACTTTTAAATTAATTATATTTATTTATTTTGGTCATTATGGTATAAAATTCAATCATTAATTTAATAAATAAAAATTACATCAACTGTCCCTCTCGATTTTGGGCAAAATATGAAAAAATGTTGAAATTTATTAATTAGCTTCTAAATATATTTTTAATAAGCCTAAAATTTATATAGCTCATTTTGGGATCACCATTTATTTTAAAATCACATAAGTTCATTTATAACTTGCTTAATATCAATCGGAACATCAACGAGTATTACAATCATTTAATATTTATTTTTTAATATACTTTATTTATATATATATATAGATATATTTTAAATAATAATTATTATAATATCCTATTTTTATTTTATTAATTTTTAATAACAACAACATATAATACTTCAAATTATTATTTATATATACATACACACATATCTATTTATAATTAGTTGTTCGTGAATCGTCGAGAGCAGTCGAAGGTCACATGAATATATGAATCAATTCAAATATTTTGAGACTAAACCTAACAGACTTTGCTTATCATGTTGGAAAAATATAAAGATTAAGTTTAAATTTGATCGGAAATTTCCTGGTCGTCACAGTTGACGCCTTTAGATAATAAATTTTTACTCGAATTAGCAAATGGTAAATTAATTACAGCAGATAAAATATATCGGAATCAAGAAATTAAACTGGTTAGTGAAACGTTTAAGATTGATTTGATACCAGTAGAGTTAGGGAGTTTTGATGTGATAATTGGCATGGACTGGTTGAAAAAGGTGAAAGCAGAAATCGTTTGTTACAAAAATGCGATTCGTATTATGCACGAAGAGAGAAAACCCTTAATGGTGTACGGAGAGAAGAACAACGCGAAGTTTAATCTTATTAGTAATTTGAAGGCGCAAAAGCTAATAAGAAAAGGTTGTTATGCCATTCTAGCACACATCAAAGAAGTCAAACCCGAAGAAAAGAACATCAATGATGTTCCCGTCACAAAAGAATTTTCCGATTTATTTTTGAAAGAATTACCGGGACTACCTCCACACCGATCTGTTGAATTTCAAATAGATCTTGTACCAGGAGCTGCACCAATAGCTCGTGCTCCATACATACTCGCACCCAGTGAAATGAAAGAACTTCAAAGCCAATTACAAGAACTTTTAGAGCGTAGTTTCATTCGACCAAGCACATCACCGTGGGGAGCTCCTGTTTTGTTTTTCGAAAAGAAAGATGGTATATTCAGGTTGTGTATCAACTACTGAGAGTTGAACAAACTTACCATCAAGAACCGTTATCCACTGCCAAGAATCGATGACTTGTTTGATCAGCTGCAAGGTTCATCAGTTTACTCGCAGATTGATTTACGTTCTGGATATCATCAAATGAGGGTGAAGGAGGATGATATTCCGAATTCTGCTTTTAGAACGCGTTACGATCATTATGAGTTTATGGTTATGCCTTTTGGATTAACTAATGCACCAGCTGTGTTCATGGACCTCATGAACCGAGTGTGTGGACCATATCTTGACAAGTTTGTCATTGTTTTCATTGATGACATACGTATTTACTCAAAGAATGATCAAGAGCACGAAGAACATTTGAGAAAAGTGCTAGAATTGTTGAGGAAGGAAAAATTGTACGCTAAATTTTCAAAGTGTACATTTTGGTTGAAAGAAGTTCAATTCCTCGGTCATATAGTGAGCAAAGAAGGTATTCAAGTTGATCCGGTGAAGAATGAAACCGTTGAGAAGTGGGAAACACCGAAAACCCTGACGCAAATACGATAATTTTTAGGATTGGATGGTTACTACAGAAGATTCATCCAAGATTTTTCCAAAATAGCAAAACCCTTGACCGCATTAACGCATAAAGGGAAGAAATTTGAATGGAAGGATGAACAAGAAAAAGCATTTCAATTGTTAAAGAAAAAGTTAACTACGTCACCTATATTTTAATTGCTTGAAGGGAATGATGATTTTGTGATTTATTGTGATGCCTCAAAGCAAGGTCTCGGTTGTGTATTAATGCAACGAAAAAAGGTAATTGCTTATGCGTCCAGACAATTAAATAATCACGAGCAAAATTATACGACTCACGATTTATAATTGGGCGCTGTTGTTTTTGCATTAAAGACATGGAGGCACTACTTATATGGGGTCAAAAGTATTATATATACCGACCACAAAAGTCTCCAACATATATTTGACCAGAAACAACTGAGCATGAGGCAGCGTAGGTGGATTGAGTTGTTGAATGATTACGATTTTGAGATTCGTTACCACCCGGGGAAGGTGAATGTGGTAGCCGACGCTTTGAGTAGAAAGGACAGGGAACCTATGCGGGTAAAAGCTATGAATATAATTATTCGTACTAACCTTACTACTCAAATAAAGGAGGCGCAACAGGGAGTTTTAAAAGAGGGAAATTTGAAGAATGAAATACTCAAAGGATTGGAGAAACATCTTAATGTTCGGAAAGACGGAACTCGGTATAGGGCTGAAAGAATTTGGGTACCAAAGTTTGGAGATGTGAGAGAAATGGTACTTAAGGAAGCACATAAAACCAGATATTCAATACATCTCGGAGCGGGAAAGATGTACAAAGATCTCAAGAAACACTTTTAGTGGCCGGGTATGAAAGCCGATATTGCTACATACGTAGGAGAATGCTTAACTTGTTCTAAAGTTAAAGCTGAACATCAGAAACCATCAGGTCTGCTTCAACAACCCGAAATCCCGGAATGGAAATGGGAAAACATTACCATGGATTTCATAACTAAATTTCCAAGGTGTAACAAACCAACTTCGAATACCGAGACTCGACACATTTTTTTTTAAATGGGCAAGTAAACTGGCTAGACCAGGTGTGCGGCGCGCGCAGACATGCGCGGCGCGCATTAAAGCATGAAACCAGGTCAGAAATTAAACATTGGGCCAGGCACCTGCAACCACCCCCCCCCCCCCCCCCCAATTATGCGCGGTGCGCCCCCGTATTCGTTGCGCTCGTTAATACATAAAACGGGCTGTTTTCCAAATTTTCACATAGAAGGCCAAAACTTCCAAACCCAAAACCACATAACATAAATTCGGTCACAACCCAAAGTAGTTTACATATTTCGAAGATTAGAGTTTACAAAAGGGCACGACGACCCGTACAATCACCAAAGTATTTTTGACCCACGAGTTTAAGTGCTAAACAAAAGACGAGCATGGTGTTTGGGATTAAACTACCCAAAACCTAAGTCGAAACACAAAAGCCTCCACTACCAAATCCAAAGAGGTGAAATCTCTAATCCAAACGTATACTCTTTCCCTTGTCCACGCCGGAGCCTATAAAAAGGTAAACAATGAGAGGGTAAGCAAAGCTTAGTGAATGCAATAATTATACACATACATATATAATATACCTACTTGCAAACACTTACTCACATACTACATACACGCTAGCAATATAATTAGCATACCATCTCAAGTACAAGCTAAAACTCTCCAATACCACAACTAGCATAACCAATAGTATATAATCGACATAATACAATATACTACAAAACAACACACAACCATGGTTAACCATACTCGCGTCATGGTGCTACCGGCTCTTTGATTCACACCATACGCATCGGTTATGTCGCTACCGGCTCTTTGGATCACATCACAACCCGAGTCATACTCGCGCTAAAGTGCTAGCGGCTCTTTGGTTCACACTCTAACAACTCGTGTCGTAGTGCTACCGGCTCTTTGGTTCACACTACAACCCACGTACTATGACGCTACCGGCTCTTTGGTTCACATCATAGCACGCTCGTACATACTATGGCACTACCGGCTCTTTGGTTCATACCATAGCATACAAATAAATACATTATATACATACGCATATAATTACTCCACTCACCTTCTAGTCTTTTGTGAAAGTTATCCGAGATTGAAACCTTCATTTAAATGTACCTATTACATTAGGCACATAATCAATCACACAATCAAGTTGGTCAACCAACTCACACATCAATCTAGTGTCATTTTAACCCTTGGTGCAATTTCGACCCATTTGCACCCTTAACCCTATCATTGGGTCAACTTCACCCAAAACCCTAACGCTAGCCAATCATGGCCTTAACACACTTCCCGACGCAAGGTTATCGCATTTTCACACTCATAAAACAACTTAGGTCATCAAAGACTCGTTTGACCCATTTCAAGGTTTACACACCCATTCGGGTCACCACATACCCAAATAGCACCCACTTACACTTCATCTAGGTGTGTTAGTAGTTAATTAACCCATTTAAGACTCATAAACACATTTAACATTTCGAAACCCTAGGTTAGTCATCTTTGAGTCCTCATGACCCAAACTTACCCAAAACCCCCCAAATCACTAACAAATGGGTTTTATGTTCAACACTAACCCAAACTTACCCAAAAACCCCCAAATCATAATAAATGCTAATTATTTATCTAAAATATATAAAATAAAGATAGTTAATATAGTTACTAATGAAACATACAAGTTACTGAAATAACAATTAATAATACTATATAAACTTGTGCGATTATGATTATATGTTTTAATATATATATATATATATATATATATATATATATATATATATATATATATATATATATATATATATATATATATATATATATATATATATATATATATATATATATATATATATATATATATATATATATATATATATATATAATTGATATAGGTTCGTGAATCCGAGGCTAACCCTGCATTGTTCAGTTTCGTCGTTTGAATATTTTTACTACAAAATATTGGATTGTGAGTTTCATTTGCTCCCTTTTTAAATGCTTTTGCAATATATATTTTTGGGACTGAGAATACATGCGCTGTTTTTATAAATGTTTTACAAAATAGGCACAAGTACTTGAAACTACATTCTATGGTTGGATTATTATTACCGAATATCACCCTTTTTAGTCTGGTAATCTAAGAATTAGGGAACAGAAACCCTAATTAACGCGAATCCTAAAGATAGATCTATTGGGCCTAACAAACCCCATCCTGGTTACAGATACTTTAGTACTTCGATTTTATCATGTCCGATGAGAGTCCCGGAATGATGGGGATATTCTAGATGCATTTTTGTTAATGTCGGTTACCTGGTGTTCACCATATGAATGATTTTTAATTCGTGGGTTACGCGTTTTATTTTGTACTCGGGTTACGTGTACAATTAAATATCTGAAATCTCGTGGTCTGTTAAAATATTGAAATGATTGTTATGATAAACCTATGAACTCACCAACCTTTTGGTTGACACTTTAAAGCATGTTTATTCTCAGGTATGAAAGAAATCTTCCGCTGTGCATTTGCTCATTTTAAAGATATTACATGGACCCGTTCATGGCATATTTAGGACAGTACCTCGCAATGGGACCATATGTTGAAGACTTCGTCCAGATGGATTAGGACAGGGTATGACAACCTTCTCTTTGGTTCATACCATAGCATACAAATAAATACATTATATACATACGCATATAATTACTCCACTCACCTTCTAGTCTTTTGTGAAAGTTATCCGAGCTTGAAAACTCCAATTAAACGTACCTATTACATTAGGAACATAATCAATCACACAATCAAGTTGGTCAACAAACTCACTCATCAATCTAGTGTCATTTTAACCCTTGGTGCAAATTCGACCCATTTGCACCCTTAACCCTATCATTGGGTCAACTTCACCCAAAACCCTAACGGTAGCCAATCATGGCCTTAACACACTTCCTAATGCAAGGTTATAGCATTTTCACACTCATAAAACAAATTAGGTCATCAAAGACTCGTTTGACCCATTTCAAGGTTTACACACCCATTCGGGTCACCACATACCCAAATAGCACCCACTTACACTTCATCTAGGTGTGTTAGTATTTAATTAACCCATTTAAGACTCATAAACACATTTAACATTTCGAAACCCTAGGTAAGTCATCTTTGAGTCCTCATGACCCAAACTTACCAAAAAACCCCCAAATCACTAACAAATGGGTTTTATGTTCAACACTAACCCAAACCCTAACCCTTAAACAATTAAAACAAGGAAATCAAGGTTAAGACTTACCGCTACAATCAAAATGTAGCTAGGGACTAGATGAACAACTTTAAAATTCGAGCCTCGACTCGAAATGAGCTTCTTCCTCCTTTGCTTGAGCTTTCTCACACTAGAACTTCCTCTCTCTCTAGAATTGATGTGGGAGTGATAAGGTAGATGAAAATGAAGTTATGACATCCACCAAAATGATCTTGGGGACTTAAACTCGTCCCTCAAGTGAAAGTACCAAATTGCCCCTTTAAAATATCTAAAAAGGTGGAAGTGAGCTGTCAGCTCGATATGCGCACCGCGCCTCCAAGTGCACACCGCGCACTTCCACTTTTACAGATTCCAACCTTTATTTTTTATATAAAAAATGTACAATTTGGATTCGGGTCTTACAACTCTCCCCCACTTGATTCGGATTGCGTCCTCACAATCCACACCGCATGACAAGCAGGAAGATATACCAAAACAAACTCTTCGGGTTCCCACGTGAACTCGGAACCTCTACTATGATGCCATTGAACTTTAAAAGTTCTCACCTCTTTATTTCTCAACACTTTCACTTTCTCATCAAGTATAGCTATCGGCTCGACATACTCTAACTTGTTATTTAGCTCGATCTCGTCCAATGGCACCCATGATGAATCATCCGCAAGTCACTTGCGGAGATGGGAAACATGAAATGTATTATGGATCCCCGCAAGCACTTCGAGTAATTTCAAACGATACGCAACTTCACCAACCCGAGCTAAAATTTTAAATGGCCCAATAAACCGAGGAGCTAACTTTCCTCGTTTTCGAAATCGAATAACACCTTTCCATGGCGAAACTTTAAGCATCACCATGTCACTTTCTTGGAACTTTATTTGTCGTCTACGCTTATCGGCATACGACTTTTGTCTATCTTGAGCCTTTTTCAAATGAGCCCGAATCATATCAATCTTGCTATTTGTCTCTAAAACCAAATAGGTACTCCAAATTTCTCTTTGTCCCACTTCACCCCAACAAATCGGGGTTCGACACCTACGCCCATTAAGCATTTCGTAAGGTGGCATCCCGATACTAGTATGATAACTATTATTGTACGAGAATTCCACCAAAGGCAACTGCTCATTCCAACTCCCACTGAAATCATTAATACACGTCCGTAACATATCCTCCAACGTTTGGTTTGTACGTTCGGTTTCACCGTCCGTTTGAGGATGGTACGCCGTGCTCAACTTCAATTGTGTACTCATATCTTCATGGAACTTTTCCCAAAACCGGGATGTGAAACGGGATATCTCGATCCGAAATAATAGATATAGGAACCCCGTGTCTCGATATCACCTCCTTGATAAACAACTTAGACAAAGTCTCCGACGATCTCAGATGGGAAGAAACAAAGCACTCTTCGTCAAACGGTCTACTATCACCCAAATCGAATCAAATTGGGTTCTCGCCGTCTTTGGTAACTTTGTAATAAAATCCATGGTAATGTGCTCCCATTTCCACTTTGGGATTTCTAACGGTTGTAATATACCATACGGCTTTTGGTGTTCGGCTTTAACTTGCAAGCATGTGACGCATTGTTCAACATATTTAACAACATCACGTTTCATGCCCGGCCACCAATACTCTTTCTTCAAATCAAGGTACATTTTTGTCGCGCGAATACTTTGACTTATGTGCTTCATCAAGTAGCACTCGTCGGTGATCACCCATTTTAGGCACCCACACTCGTCTTTGAAAGGACAACAAACCATGCGGGCCTAAGGTAATAGACTCCATTTGCCCCACGATTGGTTCTTCATGCTTATTATTAACAAAAGCTTTAATTTGAATCTCACCAAGCTTTACAAGGAAATCGTCTGTAATAATAATGCGTAACGATCCTACTCGTATCGCTGGATGTTGACTTTTTCGACTTAACGCATCCGCGACCACATTCGCCTTGCCCGGATGATATAAGATTTCACAATCATAGTCTTTCACCACATCCATCCATCTACGTTGACGATAATTCAAATCTTGTTGATCAAAAAGATGCTTCAAACTCTTATGATCCGAATAAATCGTACACTTAACACCATACAAGTAATGGCGGCAAATTTTTAACGCATGTACCACTGCCACCAACTCAAAATCATGAGTCGGATATCTCGTTTCGTGTTCCTTTAATTGTCGAGAGGCGTAAGCGATGACTTTACCTCTTTGCATTAGATCACACCCAAGCCCATTCAACGAGGCATCACAATAAACCTTCATGTCTTCTACATCTTCCGGCAACACTAACACCGGAGCTTGACATAACTTCTCTTTTAATAGTTGGAAAGCAATCTCTTGCTCATTTTCCCAATTAAATCTAGCATTCTTTCTCGTCAACTTCGTCAAAGGAGAAGCAATCTTAGAAAAGTCTTGGATAAACCGACGATAATAACTGGCCAATCCGAGAAAACTTCGAATTTCCGTAGGCATGGTCGGTTGTTCCCAACTCTTCACCGTCTCTATCTTCCTCGGATCCACTTGAATACCGTCTTTGTTCACAATATGAAAAATGAATTGAACTTCCCTTAGCCAAAATTCACATTTGAAAAGCTTAGCATACAACTTCTCCTTCCGTAACATCTTCAACACACCACGCAAATGATGTTCATGTTCCTTCATACTCTTTGAATAGACAAGTATGTCGTCGATGAACACTATCACCGACTTGTCCAACATAGATTGGCACACTAGGTTCATAAGATCCATGAATGCCATCGGTGCATTCGTAAGATCAAAAGGCATAACTACGAATTCAAAATGCCCGTAACGCATTTGAAAAGCCGTTTTCTCAATATCTTCCTCACGGACCTGCATTTGGTGATAGCTGGACCGTAGGTCAATCTTAGAGAAATACGTTGCACCTTGGAGTTGGTCAAATAAATCGTTAATCCGAGGCAATGGATAACGATTCTTGATCATCACCTTATTCAACTCCCGATAATCGTTGCACATCCGTATACTACCATCTTTTTTCTTCACGAATAAAACCGGAGCGCCCCATGGCGAAGCACTCGGTCGAATAAAACCCTTCTCAAGCAATTCTTGGGTTTGATTTAACAATTCTTGCATTTTGGTCGGCGCTAAACGATAAGGGGTTTTAGCAATGGGAGTAGCACCCGGAACCAACGCAATGCGAAATTCAACTTGTCTTTCCTCCAGAACACTCGGTAATTCATCCGGAAAAACATTTTCGAATTCACTAACTACCGGAATTTCATGAATGGATGGTGGCTCTTCACGAGTATCAACTACATGGGCAAGAAAAGTCATACCACCAATATTAAGAAAACGACGTGCCCGTGCAAGAGTGCATAACGGCACAAGTCTTCCCCGTCTCTCACCGTGAATAATTCACTCTCCCCCACTCGGGGTTTTCACACGAATAGATTTCTCATGGCATGCAATATCGGCTCTATAACGATCGAGCCAATCCATACCAACGACAATATCGAATTCACCCAACGTCATCGGGATAAGATCAATTTTAAACGTTCCAGAACCTAACACTATATCACAATCATTACAAACGTCAACCCCTAGCACCGTCTTACCATCCGCTATTTCGACTTCCATCGGATGACTTAACTTAGCTAGCGGTTTATCAAGTTTAGACACAAAATGCGGAGGCACAAATGATAAATTCGCACCGCTATCAAATAGAATCCTTGCCGGATTAGAGTTAACCATGAAAGTACATGAGACAACTTCGTTGGATTGCTTAGCCTCATCATGGGTCATTAATTAATTTCGTCCCCTCGCCGTCCCCGCTGCCTTTTCTAGCTTCTTAACTTGATCATTCCTCTAATCGGGACATTTCGTCCTTCGGTGACCTTCTTTGTTACATTTAAAACAAACGATCTTGTTGGAAGATGAGTTCGTACAATCACGGGCCAAGTGCCCTTGTCGCCCACAATTGTAGCATGTGGGTCCAAAACTTTTAGAAGCCCCCTTTTTCACACTACCGAAGCTCTCGGTCACACTCCTACTCTTCTTGTTCGAGTGGCTAGTAGCTTCAGATTTTCGTTTGCCAAAGGTAAAGTCACTCCTTATCGGAGCAAGCGACTCAAAACCCTTAGCGATATCAAACAACTCATCAAAAATTTTCGCCGAATTTCTACTAATCCTCTCTTGATAGTTATCATTCAATGTTCGGTAGAAATCTTCTTTCAACATATGGTCATTCCCGACATACTCCGGGCAAAATTGGGTCTTTGACAAAAAAGGTGGACTTGAGAGTGTTCAAATCCATTGACCCTTGTCTTAAAGTACGTAACTCGTCCTTAAGCCTCGAAAGATCTGCCAAAGTTCGGTACTCCCTGAAAATTTTCGACTTAAACTTGTCCCACGTCAAACTCATACTTTGTTCTTGGCCATAAAGTTGGATTTTCGCATCCCACCACAACTTGGCATCACCCCTCATCATGCTACTACCAAACCTCCTCTTTTTATCGAGAGGGCACTCACTAGTACGAAAAGCCCCCTCTATGTGGGAGATCCAACTAGCACTCTTGAGTGGGTCTCGTTCACCCTCAAGGGTAGGAGGTTGAGCATCTTTAAAGTTTTTATAGTGGAAGTCCCACCTTCCGACGTTATCCTCTTGAAGAACAATCTTAACTTGTTCCTTGATTAGATTGACTACTTGCTCGTCAATCGAATCCAAGAACATCTTCTTAACGTCCTCTAAAAAGGCCGCGTGACGCCTTTGCATGATGGCCTCAACCTTGGCCGTAAACTCGACGTCCTCACTCGTACCCCCGTCATTGTTCTCGGGTCCGTTTCTCGTCTTCATACTATAAAACGGAAATAGGTTAAACAATGAAACGAAAGGATACAGCATCACATTCATATACACCTCACCGCCCCATCTTGCTCAACAATCGTCGTACATCGCTTGTTTGATGCGATTTGAACCCGTAACAATGGTAGCTAATCATTGTTACGCGAGCACATCGCATTAACTCGCTAGTACAATGTCTATCTCGCTTGATGATTGCAAAACACAACACAAAACAATTAGCGCAAGGTTAAATCACATAAACCTAAGCACTAACCAGTTCCCAGGTCCGACCCGTCTCCTACAAGTCCCGCATAAGCGCATACACAATAAAGTCTAAGTCTAGGCACCTATCTCAAGTTGCCTAAATCCCTTAGACCATGCTCTGATACCACTTGTAACAACCCAACATCGAATACCGAGACTCGACACATTTTTTATTTTAATTTTAAAATGGGCAAGTAAACTGGCTAGGCCAGGTGCGCGGCGCGAATTAAAGCATGAAACCAGGTGAAAAATAAAACATTGGGCCAGGCACCTGCACCCCCCCATTTTGTGCGGCGCGCCCCCGTATGCGTGGCGCGCGTTAATACATAAAACGGGCTGTTTGCCAAATTTTCACATAGAAGGCCAAAACTTCCAAACCCAAAACCACATAACATAAATTCAGTCACAACCCAAAATAGTTTACATATTTCGAAGATTAGAGTTTACAAAAGGGCACAACGACCCGTACAATCACTAAAGTATTTTCGACCCACTAGTTTAAGTGCCAAACAAAAGACGAGCATGGTGTTTGGGATTAAACTACCCAAAACCTAAGTCAAAACACAAAAGCCTCCACTATCAAATCAAAAGAGGTGAAATCTCTAATCTAAACGTATACCCTTTCCCTTGTCCACGCCGGAGCCTATAAAAAGGTAAACAACGAGAGGGTAAGCAAAGCTTAGTGAATGCAATAATTATACACATACATATATAATATACCTACTTGCAAACACTTACTCACATACCGCATACACGCTAGCAATATAATTAGCATACCATCTCAAGTACAAGCTAAAAGTCTCCAATACCGCAACTAGCATAACCAATAGTATATAATCGACATAATACAATATACTACAAAACAACACACAACCATGGTTAACCATACTCACGTCATGGTGCTACCGGCTCTTTGGTTCACACCATACACATCGGTTATGACGCTAGCAGCTCTTTGGTTCACATCACAACCCGAGTCATACTCACGCTAAAGTGCTACCGGCTCTTTGGTTCACACTCTAACAACTCATGTCGTAGTGCTACCGGATTTTTGGTACACACTACAACACACGTACTATGACGCTACCGGCTCTTTGGTTCACATCATAGCACGCTCGTACATACTATGGCACTACCGGTGTGACGACTCGGAAATTTTTGACCAAATTTAAACTTAATCTTTATATGATTTTGACACGATAAGAAAAGTGTAACGTCCTCCCAATAGGGTCTGGAAGAAACGTTATTAATATCAAATAAACCAACATATTATAATACGAGAACAATACTAAATGAGAAAATTTAACTTTATTGAGTACGCAGCGGAAAATGAAATGTCGTTACAATAATGGAAATAACGATAAAGTAATTGTTCATATGCAGAAGTAATAAATGCGATATCTCTTGATCCTAAGTCCAAGTAGCATCACACAACTAGTAGATAAGAAAGCTTGAATCAAACAGCACCTGAGACAAAACATGCTAAAGTGTCAACCAAAAAGGTTGAGTGAAGTTCATAGGTTTAACAAAAGTAGTTATCGTTGTTTTAGACCACAAGATTTAGTTTGTAACGTTGATCTCCCACAGGATCAAAAAGTAGATCTCGCAGATCCAAAAGTTATGCCAGTGCGTAATATTTAGACTAAACATTCAAGTTTGCCCCATGACAAGTTGTGTCTGTCCTTGTCGGTTTAATTTCATTATCAAGTAATACAAAGACTTAGTCAAATGTATCGGGGACGTTACTCCGATAGGCCTACCCCCAATAAATAAGCATGCTGCAGCACTTAAAAATATCACTGTAGGGACTTAGTCGGACATAGCCGGGTATAGCATAGTTTTAGCAGTTGGTACTTGTGTCTAAATTGTAAAAAGTAAAAACAGTATGTGTCTCACCCCAAGTAAAGTAAGTAAGTTTGCTAGCAATAAAGAGAGGCTATGAATTCACCTTAGTAAGTAGAGAGAGAGTTATTCCTCGGAATAAAGAGTTGAACGAGTGAGCAGGAAAATTAACCTATTGACATTTAAGAGTAGTTAAGTGTTTTGCCCATGTTTAAGTTTAAGTATGTGTTTAAGTATAGTTTGTTTTACTAAGTTTCTATTCCTAGTAAGTTACTATTTTTATAAAGTTTCCATTTTTAGAAAGTTTCTTATTTTAATAAGTTTCTATGACTAGAGAGTTTCTACTTTTATGAGTGTTTTCCATTTTAGGATACTTGCCGTATTAGATAAGCTTCCAATCACCCCTTTCCCTTCGAATGGCTAATTTAGATCTAGGGGCTTGAGCCATAGGACCCTTTAAATCGGAAATCCAAACCCTCTGCCTAGAATCTCGTAGAAACCATTCGTCAAGAAAGTTCGAAGATCTATACATCTCTAATACATATCCCAAAATGTTTTTGTGCTACAATATAAGTAGTAGGTTATAGGTGCTAGTAATAGTAATAGTGTATACATGTTAAGTACTAGTATAAGTAGTATTAGGGTTTAAGGTTTTAATATGTATATGTATATATAATTCGTATATATATGTATATATATATATATATAAATATATATTTTTACATGTATATATGTATATATAAATCTAGGTGTGTTTATGTATATACTTATGAATAACAAGTTTATAATATGAATATGAATTAACAAAGATTAAAGTTTATGTAAATAGTTTAGGGTTTATGTTATACCTTTGAAGATTCAAGATAATTAACAAAGAAAAGATGAACACGATGAAGATGGAAGATCAAAGCCTTGAAAATCTTGAAGAACTCCTTGAAGATTCTTGAAGAACACGAAGAACAAGCTTGAAGATCCGAATACCACAAGAGAGGGAGAGGTAGAGATTGTTTTTGAGAGAGGATTTTGGTGTGATTTGTGAATGAGAAACTAGGAGTTTATATAGTGCAAGTATTAGAGTGTTAGTCAACATAAGGATGTTCTAATTAATGATTTTATTTTGTTTTATAATTTTTAGTCAACAATAGGTGGTACTAGTTATATATATATATATATATATATATATATATATATATATATATATATATATATATATATATATATATATATATATATATATATATATATATATTATTTTAATTTTTAGTCAACATAAGGATGTAATTGTTTAAGATTCTTTAGTCTCATTATTATTACTATTATTACTATTATTATTTTTTACATTTACTACATGATAAGTATTATTTTCTTTTTACTAATTCATGACTTGTATATATTTAGTTCCCAATTGTTTTATTATTTATATAAATGTCAATTTTTATTTATTACTTATAGGTTATTAGTTTTAATATTACATAAATGCATAAATTTTAATTAGTAGTGAGTGTCGACTAACAGTTTATTATTTTCATCTTTTATTAACTTGTCAATTATTGCACAAAGTTAATTAATATGTTTTCTAACTCTTAACTCTTAACAATTGTTGATTAAAGTTTAATCATTAAGTTTTAATTATATTGTTTGGGCATTTAATATTGGAAAAATATAGAATGAAAAAATGAGGGTCGTTATAGTACCTCCCCGTTACCTAAAACTTCGTCCCGAAGTTTTAGGTAAAGCTCTCATTTGGATCAGCAGTTGAGAAGAGATAGAGGTATTTCCATATCGTTTGGTCTTCGCATTCCCATGTATGTTAGGGGCTGCTACGCGAATCCCAACGGATTTTAATAGAGTTTGATTTTCACGTTCCCTAGTACAATCGGGGCCCTTTCGTGAATTCCAATGAGTGTTAACAATAAGTATATTGTTTTTTTTACACGTTTGATCTCATGATCCTTAACCTTATTAGGTTGTTTACAAAGTGCATTAAGTGCGGAGATTTTCCAAGGAATAACAAGAGTGTCGTTTGACTAGTTTTCCTTTAAAAGGAAAGATGATGCTATATCAGCATGAAATGTATCGTTGAGCTCATTAAGATTTTGAGTGTTTATGCCGCAATAGTAGGGCAAATAAAATAGAGTAGAGTACGTAAAGATTTCAGTTACGTAGTTTGATGTATGGCTGGTGCTTGTTAGGGATAGTACCAGCTTCAAGTTGTGAAAAGTAACCATGATACCTTTAGTTTTCAAGAGATGTCTAATAGATAAATGAGACATTAGTTGAGGATCCATTGACCTTAGGATACTATAATTTCAGAATGTAGCTTCAAGATTTATGATTTCAGCTTCATGTCGAATCATAGATCTAGACTTGACTAGAATAACATCTAGTTGCAATCCAAGAAGGAAGAAATGTGTAGAGTATCTTCATAAATGTTTAAGGTAACTCCTCCAGAGTAAGAAAAGTGTTTTCGCACAAATGGCTAGTCGAACTATTATTTACTTACGAGTTTAAACGAGGATTCGAATAAATGTGAATCATTGTTTATAGGATGAAGGAACCTCTGCTTATTTGTTCGAAAGATCGTAGAATTGATGTTTACGAGTGCATTGTAGTTTATCCATGAAATACTGGAAGTAGAAACTTCTTAATGATTAGTATAGCAAGGAAGAGATGACGTATGTAAAGAGGTAAGTCTCGTTCTTGCACGGAGAATGAGAATAAAGGTGATCCAAATGCATTAAAGAGCAATACGAAAGTTTTAATAGTAAGCCAAATTAATTTTGAAAAATTGCGACGTTTGATATAACAATGTAAATGGAGCGGAGCTATTATTAAAACTGGAGTTGTATACAACACGTACTATTTTATGTGAATTAATTTGAACAATACGAAAAAGAGTTGATTAAAAGAATGTTTAATTTAATAAAACAAAGGTAAATTGATAAAAATGCGAAAGTATTTATACTTTTAGTGAAAGTAATTTTAGAAGAGGTGACGAAATGATGTCCATAGTAAAACTAGGGTTTCGTAAAATTTGTAAAGTAATTTCGATTTAATCAAAGTGAAAATTTGTAGAAGCGAAAGTATTTATTTAATATGTACTAGTCAAAGTACGTAAAGTTAAATTTATGTATAAGATTTTATAAATCGCATAAGTGAAAAATCATTTTTTTATAAATTCCAAGATAGTTTGAAAATAAAGACTCGTGTAAGAAATCTTTGGAAAACAGGGTACTTGTATTTAAGAGTTTATCTGTTTGAGAAAAATTGATTGAAGATTTTAAAATTCCGGAGATAATTGTGTAATAATTGTTTCGAGGTAGTGAAACTAATGAATTGGCTTTTATCAGGGCGTGAGTCTTTGGACTCGGAATGTTAGCGTTGAAGTAAGAAGGATGATAATGTGATTATCATCAATTGAGTAAATCCCTCGGATTTAGAGTTATGTATGAAGGAACATCAAATAAGATTTGCAAACTTTGAATCGTTCGAGTGATAGTGAGAGTTCGAGATCTCGGCATAAATAATCTGGCAGTCGCAGAGACAAGTATAAACAAATGCTATAGCAGTGACTATCAACTATGTAATGATCGTCTGAATTTAGCCTTAGTTGGTCTGAGAGGAGGATACATTAAAGTATGATGGAATCATTTCAGTTGTTACAGCAGTATGTGATGAGGTTAGCTCCAGCCACAACTTGAGATAGTGTATTTCACCTTTGATTTTCGAGTTGACAATGATCGATTATTGTTTGAGTATGACACCATTACTTGCATGGTGCCAAGTAGTCTATTATAAGTAGATGCACGAGTGCAAAAGTTTCTTGACTATAATAGTCAAAACGATACACGTATGGATGTTCCCTTCTTCAAAAGGTTATGCATATGAGATATTCGTCATCTCGACATAGATAATGTAATGTTGGACATGTTGTTTGTAATATCGACGTTTGAGGGTTCAAATGGGTTTTTGAATGTCATATATAAATTTACACCAAAAGTGTATTTATAGAGAGGATTTAGATATAACAAGTGATAATTAAGTATCAATGATCAGGAGGTATTCATTTAGGATAATGAACGTAAAATCTCAAGGTTCGATTGTTCACATCCTTTGTGGTATATGAAAGATCGGTAAATAAGTATGAGATAGATTTTCGTATATCTAAAAATATTGAGATGATCATTTTTCACCCTTAATGCCCTTGCATTTGGGTTTTTGAACAGATAGTTTGAGAATTTTTTCCTTGATTCACTTTTTATTCCATATGTCATGATATTGGAATATCTCTATGAATTACTGTAATATAATCACGTTGGCCACCGTCATTATATTTAATTAATTCATATTTCCGTTTCAGTATCACTCCATAAGGTCAGGATATGTGATCAATGATGATTTCTAATACGGTGTGTTAAGGATAGCAGTAATCTTAGCTGGATCGATAACATGTCAGTTTTAAGCCAAAACTTGCACTTGGAAAGGTTTGCGTAGAGTTGTTCTTTTTCTTAAGAGTTCAAGAATGAATTTGAAAATGTTGCTCATGTTCTTTCTCACTCTTGGAGCAGATCAAAATGTTTTCCATGAAAATAGTTACGAACTTGTCGAGCTATGGTTGGCTAGTTTTAAGTTGCAGTCTTTATAGACTTGGTCAACTTTCATATCTTTGAAAGTTATGAAACATCGTGATAATAGTTGGTGTGGTTGGACGAACCGTGCTTCTTAAGTAATAGAAGTCTGATAAGTTTGATAGGTCATAAGTTTGAAAAAATTTTAAGCTAGATAAAGATGAATATGATATAAGCGAAACACTTCATATTATTAAGAATGAGGCATTAAATAAGCCTTTATTACACGAGTTGAAAATAGGAATAGTTAAGGCATAGCCTTTACATGGATAAGAATTTGGAAAGATAACTAGGAAATATTAAGATTGAAGTAGTCTTCCTTCTTCTCGTCCTCAACCTTCTTCATAAACTTCTTAACTTACTCATTCTTCGCCTTTTGTTTCTCATGCAGAAACTCGAGATTATCATAAAGATTAGAAACTTCATTGTTGATTACATGGTACTTGTGGTCCCTTATAGAAAGTTGATTATTCACGCGGTTTTCCTCCATCTTCAATCTAAAGTCAACATCTTCTCTTAGGTAGGAGAGAGATTGCTTCCCCCATCGGGCATTTCTATCACTTTCATACTTCACCAACTTTATCTCTTTCTTTAGTTCAGCATTTTCCTCCATGAGCTTCTTGATCGCTAGGTCTTTTTCCTTCATTTGAACATCGATCCTTGCAATATGGCGAATTAGGTCATCGGTAGTTTTTCGCAGATTCATGAGCTCGTACTTGGCATCAACTTCATCGTAGGAAGGGGATTGGGATCTTTTCTTTGACGGGCCATCTTCTTTGAAATTAGCAGGGCGTTTCCCTTTACTTTCCGATCTTGGAGTCGGGTGGTAACTGGGAGAATTAGGTAAAGTATCCGAACTAAAGTTTGGTGAGGGAGGACCACCAAAGCCATAAGGTAGACTTTGGACTGGTCTTTCAGTGGAAGACCTTTCAGTATCTTTTTCGGTTGGCTTGAAAAGATTCATTTTGGTCGCTTGGTAAGAATTAGACATCCTAACATTAGGAAGGAGATTTTTGATCAGTTTTAATATAAGATTGTAAAGCATATGTTTTAAGATTACAAGGTAATCCTAAGTGCTTTAAAGTCTAAGGAAGGAAAGGTTATAGTTTCCTAGATTGCTAAGGCACCCTAGCTAACAAGTAAGGCACACATAAAAATGCAATCCTGGTTCTCTATAACAGCCTGGTTATGCTCTGATACCAATCTATAACGTCATCCCAATAGGGTCTGGAAGAAACGTTACTAATATCAAATAAACCAACATATTATAATACGAGAACAATACTAAATGAGAAAATTTAACTTTATTGAGTACGCAGCGGAAAATGAAATGTCGTTACAATAATGGAAATAACGATAAAGTAATTGTTCATATGCAGAAGTAATAAATGCGATATCTCTTGATCCTAAGTCCAAGTAGCATCACACAACTAGTAGATAAGAAAGCTTGAATCAAACAGCACCTGAGACAAAACATGCTAAAGTGTCAACCAAAAAGGTTGAGTGAAGTTCATAGGTTTAACAAAAGTAGTTATCGTTGTTTTAGACCACAAGATTTAGTTTGTAACGTTGATCTCCCGCAGGATCAAAAAGTAGATCTCGCAGATCCAAAAGTTATGCCAGTGCGTGATATTTAGACTAAACATTCAAGTTTGCCCCATGACAAGTTGTGTCTGTCCTTGTCGGTTTAATTTCATTATCAAGTAATACAAACACTTAGTCAAATGTATCGGGGATGTTACTCCCGATAGGGCTACCCCCAATAAATAAGCATGCCGCATCACTTAAAAATATCACTGTAGGGACTTAGTCGGACATAGCCGGGTATAGCATAGTTTTAGCAGTTGGTACTTGTGTCTAAATTGTAAAAAGTAAAAACAGCATGTGTCTCACCCCAAGTAAAGTAAGTAAGTTTGCTAGCAATAAAGAGGGGCTATGAATTCACCTTAGTAAGTAGAGAGAGAGTTATTCCTTGGAATAAAGAGTTGAACGAGTGAGCAGGAAAATCAACCTATTGACATTTAAGAGTAGTTAAGAGTTTTGCCCATGTTTAAGTTTAAGTATGTGTTTAAGTATAGTTTGTTTTACTAAGTTTCTATTCCTAGTAAGTTACTATTTTTATAAAGTTTCCATTTTTAGAAAGTTTCTTATTTTACTAAGTTTCTATGACTAGAGAGTTTCTACTTTTATGAGTGTTTTCCATTTTAGGATACTTGCCGTATTAGATAATCTTCCAAACACCCCTTTCCCTTCGAATGGCTAATTTAGGTCTAGGGGCTTGAGCCATAGGACCCTTTAAATCAGAAATCCAAACCCTCTGCCTAGAATCTCGTAGAAACCATTCGTCAAGAAAGTTCGAAGATCTATACATCTCTAATACATATCCCAAAATGTTTTTGTGCTAGAATATAAGTAGTAGGTTATAGGTGCTAGTAATAGTAATAGTGTATACATGTTAAGTACTAGTATAAGTAGTATTAGGGTTTAAAGTTTTAATATGTATATGTATATATAATTCGTATATATATGTATATATATATATATATATATATAAATATATTTTTTTACATGTATATATGTATATATAAATCTAGGTGTGTTTATGTATATACTTATGAATAACAAGTTTATAATATGAATATGAATTAACTAAGATTAAAGTTTATGTAAATAGTTTAGGGTTTATGTTATACCTTTGAAGATTCAAGATAATTAACAAAGAAAAGATGAACACGATGAAGATGGAAGATCAAAGCCTTGAAAATCTTGAAGAACTCCTTGAAGATTCTTGAAGAACACGAAGAACAAGCTTGAAGATCCGAATACCACAAGAGAGGGAGAGGGAGAGATTGTTTTTGAGAGAGGATTTTGATGTGATTTGTGAATGAGAAACTAGGAGTTTATATAGTGCAAGTATTAGAGTGTTAGTCAACATAAGGATGTTCTAATTAATGATTTTGTTTTGTTTTATAATTTTTAGTCAACAATAGGTGGTACTAGTATATATATATATATTTTATTTTAATTTTTAGTCAACATAAGGATGTAATTGTTTAAGATTCTTTAGTCTCATTATTATTACTATTATTACTATTATTATTTTTTACATTTACTACATGATAAGTATTATTTTCTTTTTACTAATTCATGACTTGTATATATTTAGTTCCCAATTGTTTTATTATTTATATAAATGTCAATTTTTATTTATTACTTATAGGTTATTAGTTATAATATTACATAAATGCATAAATTTTAATTAGCAGTGAGTGTCGACTAACAGTTTATTATTTTCATCTTTTATTAACTTGTCAATTATTGCACAAAGTTAATTAATATGTTTTCTAACTCTTAACACTTAACAATTGTTGATTAAAGTTTAATCATTAAGTTTTAATTATATTGTTTGGGCATTTAATATTGGAAAAATATAGAATGAAAAAATGAGGGTCGTTATAAAAAGTCTGTTAGGTTGAGTCTCAAAAATTTTGAACTGTTTCATATATTCAATTGACCTTCGACCAGTCTCGATGATTCACGTACCATTATTTGTAAATAAATGTGTATACATATAAAAATAAATACAAATATATGTATAGAGTATATTAAATATAAATATTTAATGATTGTAATACTCGTTGTACGTTTCGATTATTATTTAGAGACGTTTAATTCTAACTTATAAGATTTTAAAATAAACGGTGATCCGAAAATGAGATCTATAAATTTTAGGCTTACTAAAAATGTATTTAGGATCTAGTTATTAAATTTTAACACTTTTTATATTTTACCCAGAATCGAGCGGGACAGTTGATGAAATTTTTATTTAATAAATTAATGATCGAATTTTATACCATAATGACTGAAATAAATAAAGGAATTTAATTTAAAAATTGGGATTTTTCTGAAAGACTTTTATCCGCCACTAGTTAACAACGGGTATAAAATCTAGTCCGTGAAAGGTGACGGCTAATATATTCACACGTTTAATTTAACTATATAATATTTAATAGAATTCTATGTTTGTTTCTTGCATTTCCGTTAGCTAACATCTATCATATATAAAGATGATATATGATATATGCCTATAAGACAAATTACCACATCACTCTTGTAGACAAATTGATTGAGTAAAGTTAGTATATTTTATTTTTCACTGTACAAATGATTGAAGTTGTGCACTACGCGTACTTTTTCCCTACCTATTTATTCTCTATATAAACAAATAGATAGATATTATATACATATACTTATATGCTAGTATCACTCATCTATCTCATTTGATATCTGCTCAAACCAAAACCACCTTTGATTAATCTAAACTTGGGATAAATAATACTGAATTCGTTAGCCATCACTATCTGTACTATTTTTTTTATTTTATTTTGGATTGATTCTTCCTGTCCAAAGTTTGTTACACTTATTCATCAACTTTATTTTTATCTGTACGATCGAATATATCATAACTTTTACTTCCTACTTTCTGTTAGATTTCAACATCAACACAATCAATTATTCTCTTTATATTACATATGCATACACACAAGTTGGCATTTGGAGAGAAGTGAAACACAAAAACCAACTTTCAATCTTAGACATCACCAAAGAAACTCATTTATAACACTACCATCATAACCATTACAAATGATACTCGTTGATGTCTTTATGTTTCTTTCTGTTTCTTGATTCAAACGACCACCAGGTACCACCTTTACTCTATCTCTATCTATCTCTTCTATTTTTAACCAAACCAAACACCCTCGCCTCCATGATCACGCACCTGCAACACCAAGATCCCGTTTCTACTTCGAACAACCATGACTCCCACTAACCACCTTCATTACCTTCTCTCTTTTTCCTAATCTTGAACCCATCATCACCATTATAACAATCTCACTCAACCATGTTTGACCATCACCTTGTTCTACCATCGTGAACCCACACCACAACTATAAAAAAACACACATACACACACACACATACTCTTATATACTTGTTAATGCTACAACCATCCCAACCACACACCACCTATGAGCACCACCACCGAAACCCATTTAATTAAACCACCTTCACGACATCTCCATTTTTTGGTTCATAACGATCACAACCACCAACGTAAATCATCACTAAACCATCGCCTTGGATCTTTTTGCTTCTTCTTGCTAAACCATGCCACCACCGTAACTTTTGGTGTTCTTAGTCGATCACATCACCGCCACTCTAAACCATTACCACATAGATATTTTTTTTTTGTTTCTTTCATGATCTTCGAGCATCAACCATAACAATCATCACCACCTTTGTCCACTATAACCAAACCCACTACATGTTGCTCATTCTGTTATACTTTCTATTTGAAAACATCCGACAAACCACGGTGGACTGCTGCTGCGTACCTTCCTGCTTCACCTGATGAAACCCACGATTAACCAACGAAAACTCATGTAAAAACTGCTGCTGTATCACTGTTGTTTCCGCTGCCATACATGTCTGTTTCAGCTGCATTTGAACCCATTGCAGCTTTTATTTTTTTCTGCTTCTATATTAAACATTCGCAAACCATAGCCCAATCGAACCACCCTTGATATTCTGATTCTAACAGCTTCTGTTTACTAATTAACTGCTGCAATTGTTATGTTTTCAAACTATAAATGAAAGTGTTAATAAATGACGTGATGATACTTATGACCCTACCCAAAATATTTATACAAAGAATTATCAATAAAGTGTCGGTAATTTGTCTGTTTGATTGGAAAGGGAGAGTGATGAAATGATGATGATAAAGAAAACAATAATGGGCAAATCTTAGTGGGATTTTAACAAACCTTTTGTGTTTATGTGATAATTAAATCAATGATGAATGATGTAAGTGGTTAATTAAACTGATTATGGATCAGACTAAGGATTGGGCCAATTATGTTTGAAGGTGGACTTAACACTTGGGCTGTGTCCTATTTTTGTTGGGCCAAGAAACGAGTTATATTGAATTACGTGGAGATTATAACAGGAAACACAGAACAGAGGGATGGTTGGGTGTTGTGTTTGTTAGCGAGAGGTCTTGGGTTCGAGCCTGGGCGCAGGCAGTTTTTTTTTTTTTTTGAAGCTCTTCCTATTAAGGTAGTTATTATTATTATTACTGTTATTTTTATTATTATTATTATTTTTATTATTATTAATTATTGTTGTTATACGATTAATATTATTATCATTCATATTAAGTAATAACATTAAGTATTATAAGTATTATTATTATTATCATTAATATCTTTATTATTATTAAAATAAGTATTATTAGTATTAATATCAATATTATATTCATTATTAGTAAAATTATTATTATTATAGTTATTATAGTTATTATTATTACTACTATTATTATTATCATTTTTATTATCAAAAATATTAAAATTATCATTTTTATTATTGTTATCATTTTTATTATTATTATCAGTATTAGACAAATTATCCTTTTTATCAAAATTATTATTATTATTATCATTATTATTATTAGTATCATACTTAGTGACATTATTATTATTTTTATCATTATTAATATTATTACTATAATTATTATTATTTTTAGTAGTATTATTATCATAAAAAGATACAAATTATTATTTATTACTAGTGACATTATTTTACCAAATAAATAGCTATATAAGAATATAATTGGTACATATCACATAACAACATTAATATTTTCATAATAAATGCTAATTATTTATCTAAAATATATAAAATAAAGATAGTTAATATAGTTACTAATGAAACATACAAGTTACTGAAATAACAATTAATAATAATATCTAAACTTGTGCGATTATGATTATATGTTTTATATATATATATATATATATATATATATATATATATATATATATATATATATATATATATATATATATATATATATATATATATATATATATATATATATAATTGATATAGGTTCGTGAATCCGAGGCCAACCCTGCATTGTTCAGTTTCGTCGTTTGAATATTTTTACAACAAAATATTGGATTCTGAGTTTCATTTGCTTTCTTTTTAAATGCTTTTGCAATATATATTTTTGGGACTGAGAATACATGCGCTATTTTTATAAATGTTTTATAAAATAGGCACAAGTACTTGAAACTACATTCTATGGTTGGATTATTATTACCGAATATCACCCTTTTTAGTCTGGTAATCTAAGAATTAGGGAACAGAAACCCTAATTGACGGGAATCCTAAAGATAGATCTATTGGGTCTAACAAGCCCCATCCGGGTTACAGATGCTTTAGTACTTTGATTTTATCATGTCCGATGAGAGTCCCGGAATGATGGGGATATTCTAGATGCATTTTTGTTAATGTCGGTTACCAGGTGTTCACCATATGAATGATTTTTAATTCGCGGGTTACGCGTTTTATTTTGTACTCGGGTTACGTGTACAATTAAATTTCTGAAATCTCGTGGTCTGTTAAAATTTTGAAATGATTGTTATGATAAACCTATGAACTCACCAACCTTTTGGTTGACACTTTAAAGCATGTTTATTCTCAGGTATGAAAGAAATCTTCCGCTGTGCATTTGCTCATTTTAAAGATATTACATGGACCCGTTCATGGCATATTTAGGACAGTACCTCGCAATGGGACCATATGTTGAAGACTTCGTCCAGATGGATTAGGACAGGGTATGACAACCTTCTCTTTGGTTCATACCATAGCATACAAATAAATACATTATATACATACGCATATAATTACTCCACTCACCTTCTAGTCTTTTGTGAAAGTTATCCGAGCTTGAAAACTCCAATTAAACGTACCTATTACATTAGGAACATAATCAATCACACAATCAAGTTGGTCAACTAACTCACTCATCAATCTAGTGTCATTTTAACCCTTGGTGCAAATTCGACCCATTTGCACCCTTAACCCTATCATTGGGTCAACTTCACCCAAAACCCTAACGCTAGCCAATCATGGCCTTAACACACTTCCTAATGCAAGGTTATCGCATTTTCACACTCATAAAACAACTTAGGTCATCAAAGACTTGTTTGACCCATTTCAAGGTTTACACACCCATTCGGGTCACCACATACCCAAATAGCACCCACTTACACTTCATCTAGGTGTGTTTGTAGTTAATTAACCCATTTAAGACTCATAAACACATTTAACATTTCAAAACCCTAGGTTAGTCATCTTTGAGTCCTCATGTCCCAAACTTACCCAAAAACCCCCAAATCACTAACAAATCGGTTTTATGTTCAACACTAACCCAAACCCTAACCCTTAAACAATTAAAACAAGGAAATCAAGGTTAAGACTTACCGCTACAATCAAAATGTAGCTAGGGACTAGATGAACAACTTTAAAATTCGAGCTTCGACCCGAAATGAGCTTCTTCCTCCTTTGTTTGAACTTTCTCACACTAGAACTTCCTCTCTCTCTAGAATTGATGTGGGAGTGATAAAGTAGATGAAAATGAAGTTATGACATCCACCAAACTGATCTTGGGGCCTTAAACTCGTTCCTCAAGTGAAAGTACCAAATTGCCCCTTTAAAATATCTAAAAAGGTGGAAGTGAGCTGTCAGCTCGATATGCGCGCCGCGCATCCAAGTGCGCACCGCACACTTCCACTTTTACAGATTCCAACCTTTATTTTTTATATACAAAATGTACAATTTGGATTCGGGTCTTACACTAGGACTGCAAGTGGTTATGATACTATCTAGGTAATAGTCGATCGTCTCACCAAATCAGCACACTTTCTACCAATGCGAGAAGATGATAAAATGGAAAAGTTAGCACGACTATACTTGAAGGAAGTCGTCTCCAGACACGGAATACCAATCTGTATTATCTCTGATAGGGAGGTAGATTTGTTTCAAGATTTTGGCAGATGTTACAATAAGCATTGGGAACTCATCTAGACATGAGTACTACCTATCATCCACAAACTGATGTGTAGAGTGAAAGGACGATACAGACCCTTGAGACATGCTACGAGCTTGTGTTATTGATTTTGGAAACAGTTGGGATCGACATCTACCGTTAGCAGAATTTTCATACAACAACAGTTACCACTCGAGTATTGAGATGGCACCGTTTGAGGCACTTTATGGCAGAAAGTGCAGGTCTCCAATTTTTTGGAGTGAAGTGGGGGATAGACAAATTACGGGTCCAGAAATTATCCAAGAAACTACCGAGAAAATCATTCAAATTCAACAACGGTTGGAAACCGCCCAAAGTAGACAAAAGAGCTACGCAGACAGTAAAAGAAAAGATATAGAATTTGAAATTGGCGACAAGGTCATGCTCAAAGTATCACCTTGGAAAGGCGTTGTTCATTTTGGAAAATGGGGAAAATTAAACCCGAGATACATTGTGCCATTCAAGATTATAGATCGTGTCGGACCAGTAGCTTACCGACTTGAATTACCTCAACAACTCGCCGGTGTACATGATAATTTATCGAACCTGAAGAAATGCTTAACCAAAGAAGATCTCACTATTCCTTTAGACAAAATCCAAATCAATGAAAAACTTCAATTCATTGAAGAACCCGTTGAAATAATGCATCGTGAGGTTAAAGGACTTAAGCAAAACAAAATACCAATCATTAAGGTTCGATGGAATGCTCGTAGAGGACCCGAGTTAACCTAAGAGTGTGAAGATCAGATGAAGAAGAAATACCCGCACCTATTTCCAGATGATGCGTCAACACCTTCAACTGCATAAAATTTCGGGACGAAAATTATTTAACGGGTAGGTACTGTAGTGACCCGAACTTTTCCATGATTATATATTATATTAGATTAATATTTACATGAATAAATGTTTCCAACATGTTAATCAATCAAACTTGTTAAGACTTGATTAGTTGAAACAGAATTTGTGTTAACGTTTGACCACTTAGTTTGTCCGATGATTCACGAACGTTATAACTTGTATATGATATGATATTATATATATGAACATATATATATGTTTAACGTAATGAAATGATAAGTAAGTATCTCATTATGTATATTAACGATGAACCTTATCCATTAAACAAGACTACTAACTTAAGAAATTCAAAACGATATCCATACGTAACGATTAACGTTGTAATAACGTCTTAATATTTATATATCATATTAATATATATTAGTACATCATGTTATCATTATAATGTAATAATTTAACATTTCATTAGATATAATAATAATGAGATTAATTACATATAACAAAATCGTTAACTTAAAGGTTTCAAAACAACACTTACATGTAACGACTAACGATGACTTAACGACTTAGTTAAAATGTATATACATGTAGTGTATTAAGATGTATCATTACACTTTTGAAAGACTTCATGACACATGCCAAAGTACTTCTACTTAACAAAAATGCTTACAATTACATTCTCATTCATTTTCATCAACAATTCTACTCGTATGCACCCGTATTCGTACTCGTACAATACACAGCTCCTAGATGTACATACTATTGGTATATACACTTCAATGATCATCTCTTAGCAGCCCTTAGTGAGTCATCAAACATGTGAGAACCATAATTTGGCAACTAGCATGAAATATGTCACAAAATTTCAAACTTATGGAGCCTATATGGACAGCCCATATTCACGTGAATTAGCACATCACAAACACACTTCCATTTCAACTTTCATGCATCAAATTGATCTCTCTCTTGTTATCTCATATTGTTCTAAGTGTTTTTCATCATTTCCTTCATAATCTACATCAATCTAGCTCATAAATCCTAATCTAGATTAACTTACAAAACAACTACTCAAAAACACATCAAGAACACTTCCAAGTTTGCTAATTTACTTCCAATCTTGCAAATCCATTTCAAGTGATCATCCATGTGACGACCCAGAAATTTCCGACCAAATTTAAACTTAATCTTTATATAATTCCAACTTGAGAAGCAATGAATTTTAATAAATCTTGAACCTTCGAAAAGAGTTTTACACAAGCTTTTGGTCACCTTTTTATTCCGATGATTCACGAACGTCATAACTTGATTTAATTGTTTAATTGTTTAATTATTGTGTATATATATGGATTCATATATATTTAACTTGAAAATATGATAATTAAATATCTCATTAAGTATATTAACAAAGTATTATATATATATATATATAGTTTCATACTAGTAATTTAAAGAGTTTTCAAACAATATATATATTACTATTTAAACGACGTAATAAACTTATGTTAAAATGTATTTACAAATAATGTATTACGAGTGTAAATACATCCTTACAAGTATTGGATACACTTTATAATATACCAATACATATAAAGGATAGCTATACTCGTATTTCCGTTCAATTTCCTCAAAGAATTCTACTCGCATTCATACGGTATTTTTACCAGTATTATACACAGCTTCTAGAAGTATTTACTATTGGTATATACCAATAGAAATCTGAAATTATTTGTGTAATATGTCATCTATGACCTAATCAATTTAATATGCCATGCATGGCTTAATACAATTTAACTTATCTTAGATATTTTCACTAAAAGCTAAAATTATAAGCTTATAAATAAGGACCTTTTTAACTCATTTTTACTCCACATTTTCTTAAACTAAAAACACACACTTGAATGCTCTCATATCATACTTTAATCTCATCAACTTTTCTCTTCATAATCAAGGTAAAATACTTCTCAAAATCCTTGTTCAATTCCTTGTATAGTTGCTATCTTATTAGACTTATAAAATTTGTAAAAGCTAGAACTTGTTTTGGTGAACACCAAGCTTGTTTGAAACACTAATCTAATCTTTCTAACTTAACTCTAATAAAACTTATTTATATGTATTATGATGTTATATTAAGTTAATATAAGAACTTATAACTTGTACATATGAAGAACACCTTGAAACTTAACATATATCCTTTAATCTCCATTCGGAAAAAAGCAGGCTGTTTTGGATTGGGAATTAAAAACCTATCTTAGACTTTGAGATCGAGGCTAAGACTTTGGAAATATGTTAATATATGTAAATAAGAATTCCAGTATTTTTTTCATGATTTTAGACAAAGTGGAAGTATTTTATCAAAAAATCATATATTGGGTGGATGCCGGGATTTTTCCAAATCTGTCCACCGACACAAAAAGAGGGTAAAGCTCTAAAAATCACTACTTGGGATGAAATTTTCGACTTGTTTTTGTAAAATTTAATTCTTAATGAATCCATAGCAATTTGATTCACTTTAAACGGATTTGTAATGAATATTTGGTGAGCAAAACAAAAATTAACGTTGTATGGATGAAATTTATATTATAAAAACTATATTAACCATATCCTTGTTAACTTTTCCTATATCCTATATATATTTGGACATGTAATCAGTAGTATAATAAAATATTATAATCTTGGTTAATTCTGTGATTGTATATATGTATAATAATATTCTTGGTACGTCCTAACACAATAAGTATACAATACGTTTTGATAAATACTAAGACAATACGTACACAATATGTCTTAGTTAATTCTAAGACAATACATATACAATACGTCTCTGGGTTGATGCAAATACAATACGTATACAATACGTCGTGGGGTAATTCTAAGATTATATATATATATATATACCCATTATTGGACTGTTGGACTTTTCGGACTATTTTGGACTACTAACAAAGGACTACTAACAATGGACTACTAACATAAAATGTTAAAAATTATTATATAAGTATTCTATGAACTTGCTTTATTTTATTCATATGTCGTATTATTATCTGAATCGTTATTATTGTTATAGGTTCGTGAATCCAAGGACGACGGTCATATTTTTAATAAGTTGAAAACTTATTATTAATATACTTTTACTACTGTGAGTATATAGTCCCATTTTTAAACTCTACAAATATTTTGGGATGAGAATACATGCATTTTATGTTTTATACCATAGACACAAGTACTTAAAATATATTCTACGTTGAGTTGTACCACTTTGCATATCTTCCCTAATAGCTTGGTAACTAATATTTACATGTTGTAAGAACATGTATACGCGAATCCTATTGATAGATCTATCGGGTTTGACAACCCCAACCGGGCTAGTCGCTCTAGTATCGTAAACGGTTGCATAGTACTTCGTTTTTACTACACTTGGTACAGTGTAGGGAGATTTCATAATAAAGGGAATATGCCACATTAATGGTTAAATATGGTTACCGAAGCGCTCAACAACTTAAAGAATACTTTTATACACTTGCGAGTGTACATATATTTATAACTATGAAATCTTGTGGTCTATATTTATATCGATGATAAACCTATATATCTCACCAACCTTTGTGTTGACTATTTAAGCATGTTTATTCTCAGGTCCTTAAGAAAGTCTTCCGCTGTTACATTATCCGAGCAAGCTGTGCATTGAGTCTCATACTTTTATTTAAATAAAGTGTTGCATTCAATAAAACCTTTGTCATGTATTATATTCGACTGTTACGTCACGTGTGTAGTATTTGGAAACCGATGTATTTTGGGGATTATTTCTTAAATAATCGCCCACTTATTTAAAACATGCATTATGTATAATAATGATTTGCTTTTTATGAAACGAATGCAATATTTTCTAAAACGTATCATATAGAGGTCAAATACCTCGCTATGGGACCAATGAGAACGTACTGCGTTTACAGTAATATGGACGGGTCATTTCAGTTGGTATCAGAGCGGTGGTCTTAGCAAATTATGTCTTGCATTAGTGTGTCTAACAAATAGTTATTAAGATGCATTAGTGAGTCTGGACTTCGACCTTAACTGCATGTCAAAAGTTTTGCTTATCATTTCTAGTCGGAAATCATCTGCTTATCACCCTTAGAAAATTACATGCTTATCATTCTTAGTCTAGACACATCTTACTGCATTGATTGCATAAATAGTGTATAGACAAAGTTCATATTTTAGCGTATATGCTAATTCATATCTTAGTGTATCTGTTACTGTAAACTTTACCTAACATATTCTGTAAATTCCTCCGTAATCTATGAAATCTTTTGCTCTATATATATATACATATTCTATGTAATTAGAATACCATCCGATAGCCGGAAATCATTTCATATCGAAAAATCCTTTATTCAATCGTACGAAATGGAACTCTTCACTAGTTTAAGTCCCTCGAATTCCGATATGGAATTTCACTCGAGCTCCGAAAGCAGTGTGACCAGAATGGATCTACCAATTAGCCATCATCTATTTTGGATGAATTGGGGATGAGTTTTTAGTCTACTTAATCATTGGAGACAAGAAGAAGGTGATCCCTTCCATCCACCACATTGCCCTCTTGGTGAAGAACATGAGGCACTTACCGGCAAACCCGTTCGTAACACCATTTTCTCTCTCCTTTACAGGATATGCCGCAACGAGTATAATATTACTAATATTATTGAGGCTATCCGACCTTTACTCCGTATCTTGCATGGTGAATTATTTAGTAAAAAAAAAATTACTGTCATGAAAACCAAAACTTCATTAGCAAGTGCATCCTACATCATTGCATTCCCTTTATAAAGCTCTTGACCTCTCTTTTTATTCAAGAAACTTTAAACATCTTCTTTCACAATACAAAACAAAACAAATTCTCATCATCTATACTCACATCAAACCACTACCAGCACCAGCAGCATCATTACCAACAACATCACAAGCATCAACATCGCAAGCCGCATTATGAGAATCAACATCATATGCACCGCAGGCACTGAGGGATACCAACAATAATAAGTGATGAAGTATTAATTCATTATTTCATTTACGTTGAAGAAATATTCCATGGCGATTATGTAATCTCTAAAGTTTTAGGGATTATTCATTTCTAGTTCCAACCGTAAACCAAATGAGATTAATATAATATTAACTCATTAAATCCATATTACACCTGAAGAAAATATACATACATATATTTTCATAAAGACTGTAATAAAAATTCTTTTGTACAAAATATTACTTGTGAAATTTTATTTTAACGGGTAGGTAATACCCGAGAAATACTTAAGTTCACATTAATATGTTACACTACACATTTTCAATGATGTTTCGATAATCGTTAATTATACTCTCTCCTTTCATAGCAATATATATCATTTCACAAAATTCAAGACAACCATTTTCCATACCAATTCAATTACATATTCTAATTTTGACAGATCAAAATCCAAGTCAAGATTTAAGAAGTGCCATCAATCTTAAATTCCTACATCCTTCAAAATCATACTTTAAATTCAAACTATACTAGAACATCATTTTCATTCACAGAACTCATAAAGATATTCGTATCATTCAAGATTCATGACGAATTCATTATACGGATATTGACGATGAAAACCTGTGTCTAAACCCTTCAAAATTCTTGAAAACATCTCAACTAAGGAACAATCGAGAGAATGAACCAATCACACGATACATACGAAGAATATATGCATATAGATATGCATTCGGAGGACACTTGAACCTAAGCAAAGGTTCAACACATATCCGTGTCAGATCCTTTAGCATTATTATTACCCAAAATAACTTTACAATCCCTTTTCAAAATAGCAAATTTTATCACAGCTCCAAAAAGACAACTTCGACTTTTCATCCGGAGTAGCCTTATTATAACCTTGATATATACGTTATCTTTTCGCCATCGTTACTAGGGAACCTTTTATATTCCACCACATTAGTAGCAAGCTTACCAGCAACTTTATTGCTCTTTGACTTAAATCTCTCTGAAAGATCACTATAAAACTTTTGTCATGTACCCATCTACATCTTGTAACAATAATTGTCATACCAAACCCTAGGAAGCATCAATAATTATTCTTGAATCTCACATCATTTCTGCATATACATATAACGTTATTTCCTGGAATTATAATTCTGAAATCCGGAATAGCACTTCAGCCTACGAATCAGTACTATGAAGTTTTGAAAAAGCTGAATGAAGCAGCAGAAACTGTAGACAACCGTAACAGTCAAAAGTTAATGATAAAGAATATTGTGTTAGCAAAGCACAGAAAAAGAGAAGGTTTGGAACTAGAAAACGGATTGAGCAAACCCTGTAGGAGGCTGTGGACAAATCACAAGGACGAAATCCATCTTCAAAGAATCCAAATGATTCGGTATCTGTTAAAATCCTTAGCAAATACCTTGCTCCTTACTCTAAAACCCTTGCGGACAATATTCTTCATCATCCTCTTATCTTGAATATTCTAAGATATCATCGTATCTTCCATTATAGATATCCTTCATATTTCTGAAGATATTTTCATAACCATTCTTATCTCAAATCATTTATTCCTTCGCGTTATCTGTATCACATCATAAAGAAAACTGTTTTAGTTTCTAAATATCTGAAACCTCTGAGTGTAAAGTATGAACGTTTTTGAAGTAATGTTGGGAACTGAAGCATGAGTTAGTATAATATAATGACACTTGATCAACGTGATTATATTTTAGTAAGTCATCCTGAGTTTCTAAATGGAACGTAATGATTCACAGACCATAACGTCATCATGTTCCATGTTACATGACTCTTACATTCAATCTAATCTCTAAACATATCAAGAACATACTCTATTGATAGTTCTATCTTTTCCTTTGGATTCTGGTAATTTCACAAGTCTAATTGTGCTATTACAATTTCTCTCTTAGAGCATTAGCTATGTTCATTCCGAATTTCATATCTATGAATTCTAGACCATTATTCGCTTGACTTGAAGTCGAGAAAAGAAGACAGAAGCATGAAACTCCAAAATATAAGGAAAATATAAGAACGAAGACAACGCATAAATTACAAACTGTGTATATCGATGCGTATAGCAATATAAAGACACGGGAAAACTAAGAACACTATAAACCCAAGAGCATAGTAAAAATTAACGGATTCCTCCGGTGGAAGATGAAAAAGAAGAATGACAGATGTAATAGTCAAGAATATATCAAGAATTAAAACTGGATGGAGCATATTGACGAATGTTTTAGAAGTACGGAGAAAGGAAGAAAGTATAAAAGATGGGAGATGTGGAAATAAGGAAACGTAGGAGGTTGATTTATAGTAAAATATTCGACAGAGAAATCGAGATAGATTATTGCATTAAATCGAAGAGGATCATAATTTCCTTAATCACAGAAGAATCAAATCTTATATAGATTACAAAGATTTTCTTTAATTCGGAGATCAACCGTGATGACGTCAAAAGATAAGATGAATCCCTATTTTCTCATTTCACTCTTTTACGATAGCTTCACTCATACGTTTCGAGTAATCGAATTATTTTATCCTTATTTCTCAATCATGATAAAACCCTATGAATCAACTTATATTCGTCATAATAACATTCTTATTGTTAGCCATGATGACCTCGATCAAATTTTGGGACGAAATTTCATTAACGGGTAGGTACTGTGACGACCCGGAAATTTCTGACCAAATTTAAACTTAATCTTTATATAATTCCGACTTGATAAGCAATTAATTTTAATAAATCTTGAACCTCTGAAAAGAGTTTTACACAAGCTTTTGGTCACCCTTTTATTCTGACGATTCACGAACGTCATAACTTGATTTAATTGTTTAATTGTTTAATTATTGTGTATATATATGGATTTATATATATTTAACTTGAAAATATGATAATTAAATATCTCATTAAGTATATTAACAAAGTATTATATATATATATATATATATATATATATATATATATATATATATATATATATATATATATTCATAATTGTAATTTAAAGAGTTTTCAAACAATATATATATATATTACTATTTAAACGACGTAATTAACTTATGTTAAAATGTATTTACATATAATGTATTACGAGTGTAAATACATCCTTACAAGTATTGAATACACTTTATAATATACCAATACATATAAAGGATAACTATACTCGTATTTTCGTTCAATTTTCTCAAAGAATTCTACTCGCATTCATACGGTATTTTTACCCGTATTATACACAGCTTCTAGAAGTATTTACTATTAGTATATACCAATAGAAATCTGCAATTATTTGTATAATATGTCATCCATAACCTAATCAATTTAATATGTGATGCATGGCTTAATACAATTTAACTTATCTTAGATATTTTCACTAAAAGCCAAAATTATAAGCTTATAAATAAGGACCATTTTAACTCATTTTTACTCCACATTTTCTTAAACTAAAAACACACACTTGAATGCTCTCATATCATACTTTAATCTCAGCAACTTTCCTCTTCATAATCAAGGTAAAATACTTCTCAAAATCCTTGTTCAATTCCTTGTATAGTTGCTATCTTATTAGACTTATAAAATTTGTAAAAGCTAGAACTTGTTTTGGTGGACACCAAGCTTGTTTGAAACACTAATCTAATCTTTCTAAATTAACTCTAATAACACTTATTTATATGTATTATGATGTTATATTAAGTTAATATAAGAACTTATAACTTGTACATATGAAGAACACCTTGAAACTTAACATATATCCTTTAATCTCCATTCGGAAAAAAACGGGCTGTTTTGGATTGGGAATTAAAAACCTATCTTAGACTTTGAGTTCGAGGCTAAGACTTTGAAAATATGTTAATATATGTAAATAAGACTTCCAGTATTTTTTTCATGATTTTAGACAAAGTGGAAGTATTTTATCAAAAAATCATATATTGGGTGGATGACGGGATTTTTCCAAATCTGTCCACCGACACAAAAAGAGGGTAAAGCTCTAAAAATTACTACTTGGGATGAAATTTTCGAATTGGTTTTGTAAAATTTACTTCTTAATGAATCAATAGCAATTTGATTCACTTTAAATGGAGTTGTAATGAATATTTGGTGAGCAAAACAAAATCTGCTAAAATTAACGTTGTATGGACAAAATTTATATTATAAAAACTATATTAACCATATCCTTGTTAACTTTTCCTATATCCTATATATATTTGGACATGTTATCATTAGTATAACAAAATATTATAATCTTGGTTAATTCTGTGATTGTATATATGTATAATAATATTCTTGGTACGTCCTAACACAATAAGTATACCATACGTTTTGATAAATCCTAAGACAATACGTACACAATATGTCTTAGTTAATTCTAAGATAATACGTATATAATACGTCTCTGGGTTGATGCAAAGACAATACGTATACAATACGTCGTTGGGTAATTCTAAGATTATATATATATATATATATATATATATATATATATATATATATATATATATATATATATATATATATATATATATATATATATATATGTATATATATATATGTATATATATATATACCGATTATTGGACTGTTGGACTTTTCGGACTATTTTGGACTACTAACAAAGGACTACTAACAATGGACTACTAACATAAAATGTTAAAAATTATTATATAAGTATTCTATGAACTTGCTTTATTTTATTCATATGTCGTATTATTATCCGAATCGTTATTATTGTTATAGGTTCGTGAATCCAAGGACGACGGTCATATTTTTAATAAGTTGAAAACTTATTATTAATATACTTTTACTACTGTGAGTATATAGTCCCATTTTTAAACTCTACAAATATTTTGGGATGAGAATACATGCATTTTATGTTTTATGCCATAGACACAAGTACTTAAAATATATTCTACGTTGAGTTGTACCACTTTGCATATCTTCCCTAATAGCTTGGTAATTAATATTTACATGTTGTAAGTACATGTATACGCGAATCCTATTGATAGATCTATCGGGCTTGACAACCCCAACCGGGCTAGTCGCTCTAGTATCGTAGACGGTTGCATAGTACTTCGTTTTTACTACACTTGGTACAGTGCAGGGAGATTTCATAATAAAGGGAATATGCCACATTAATGGTTAAGTTGTAAAGACCCGTCCTAATCCATCTGGACGAAGTCTATATCGATTATAAACGATTCACAACAGTTGGTTACATCGCGAGGTACTTGACCTCTATATGATACATTTTACAAACATTGCATTCGATTTTAAAAGACAATCTTTCTTTACAACGAAAGTTGACGACTTGCATACCATTTCATAATATATCCAACTATAATTGACTAAATAATAATCTTGATGAAATTGACGACTCGAATGCAACGTCTTTTGAAATATGCTATGAATGACTCCAAGTAATGTCCTTAAAATGAGCAAATGCACAGCGGAAGATTTATTGCATACCTGAGAATAAACATGCTTTCAAGTGTCAACCAAAAGGTTGGTGAGTTCATTAGTTCAACATAAATAATCATTTCATAATTTTAATAGACCACAAGATTTCATATTTCCATTTCTCATAAACATACGTCCCATGCATAGAGACAAAAATATCATTCATATGGATTGAAGACCTGGTAACCGACATTCACAATATGCATATAAGAATATCCCCATCATTCCGGGACCCTCCTTCATACATGATATAAATTTCAAAGTACTAAAGCATCCAGTACTTTGGATGGGGCTTGTTGGGCCCGATAGATCTATCTTTAGAGTTCGCGTCAATTAGGGTGTCTGTTCCCTAATTCTTAGATTACCAGACTTAATAAAAAGGGCATATTTGATTTCGATAATTCAACCATAGAATGTAGTTTCACGTACTTGTGTCTATTTCGTAAAACATTTATAAAAAATTTCGCATGTATTCTCAGCCCAAAAATATAAAGGGTAAAAAGGCAAATGAAACTCACCATACTGTATTTCGTAGTAAAAATACATATGACAGCATTGAACAACTGATCAATGTAGGGTTGACCTCGGATTCACGAACCTATATCATTTATATGTATATTAACACATATATAATAGAATTCGAACAAATTTAGGTATTATTATTAATTGTTATTTTAGTAACTCGTACGTTTCATTAATAACTAAATTAACTATATTTATTTTTTAAATAGATAATTAATATTTATTACAAACATTTTTAATATAGTTATGTTTTATGTAAATAATATATTTTTATATAGAAAATCTTTATTTGATATATTAATAATTAATAATACTAATAATAATAATGATAAGAATAATAATATTAGTGTTAGAAATAATAAAAATGATAATAAAAATAATAATGATAAAAATAATGGTAATTCTAATAGTAATAATAATGATAGTTCTAATAATAAAAATGATAATTTTTATATAAAAATTTAGTTTCAATAATAATACTACATACTTTAAAAATGATAATAATAATAATAATAATGATGATAAAAATGAGTAATAAGTAAACTACCTCCAAGAAGTAGCCCTTAAAAATAATGCTCAAGTCCGGGTTTGAACCCGCGACGTCCTGCTAACTCGATAACATCCTTCGCTACTCCTCTGATCACAATTTTCTATCCTAATCGCCATCATTATCATTTTAATATTTCAACATCATGATATCTATATAACACGGTTTCATTTTCATCTATATATCCCGATGCATATCATCATCATTCATCATCATGACATCATTGATCCTACCATCATGATCATAATCTTAATTTAATCCTAGCCATAAACACCATCTTAATCGTCACCATTTTAGTATCATCATAATATCGATTTGTTATAAACACATAAAATCATAATATCATTATTTTCCCATAACCTCTTCATCATCTAAACGTCTCACCATGTATCATCATAATCCTATAACAATACCATAATTATAATCTTTTCATAATCATAATCATAATCTTAATTAAACCTCCTCAAACTTACTCGTTCGTCATATCATTATTATTTATTACAATCGGCCTCGGCCCAATTTGTGAAACATAATAACCGCAGCCCAAGTCGATTGATTTAAAGGTTGCTAGCAGATCCCATGACTCACGATGGATTGGTGGGGTTTCATGCCTTATAAAGGTCAGCCACCAAGTGCTCCATGATTAAAGAAATTCCTATTATGCGTTTATTAATCTCCACAATTGTAATCCTCTACCGAAAATTATTGAAAAATAGGTATTCATTACTTAAAGCTTGTCGGCCATATATTTCTATTACCTTCCAACTTGTTTAACTTCTAATAATGCGTTAGTATCAATTCCTATATAATCATGTTTTGTCAAATTCTAACCTTTGCATGTATACTTCTCGTCATTTTCATCATTTAACAAAGGCAGGAATTAGGAGTAATACAGCAGCAAAAGCTGCTGCTTTAAATAGTAATTAGAAGTAGAAGACAGTGGTGCAGCGACGGTGAGTGGTGATTGTTTTGTTGGGACAGAAGTAGAAACAAAACCCTCGCAGCAGGTTTGGGTCTTGGAATACAGCAAAAAAAATATGAACATAGCTGCAGTCCATTATTAACCCAAAGGTATTTGTGATTTGTTTGGTTTTCATGGTGAGTTGGATGGTTAGTGAAGATAATCATGTGGTGATGATGGTTGTTTTAAGTTGATTTGGTGATAGTTTAAATCATAGTGTGGTTGTTTGATAGTTAGGTTGTGAAGGTATTGTACAAACACAAGGACGGTTGTGGTGGGTGGTTCATCAAACAAAGAGAGATAGAGAGATGATGAGGGTGGTGGTAACCGGTTGTGGTTGTGTCGGGTTGATGGTGGTAGTCAACCGAGAGATATGGTCACGGTTGAGTTATAATCAGGTGTAAATTTAATGCACATATATGTAAACGTTCTCGTGTACACATAGAGAAAGTGGTTTGATTGTTCTTGCATTTTAAATAGAAAGAGTAGAAGAGTAAAGGTTCGTGTTGTTTTAAGTTTGTTTTTCTTTTCATTCATTCGCATTACAAAATAATATCAAATATAAATGGTACTCGAATAATTGTAGTCAGTAGAGATGATTTGATCAGCTTTTGTTTGTATTGAGAATTCAATTCCAATCGGGTACAGACTAAATAGACAGGAAGTACGAGCAATTTGTATCAGATAGAATAAAAAAAATAAAGCAGATGAGTACGTGAACAGATAAAGGAGGGATTAAATTGATTTGTGATAGTGATTCCAAACATAATTTTGTTTATATTGTACTGGAATGATTCGATCTGTAATTTAGTTTAGAGACAGAAACAAAACCATTTAAAAGGTTGATAGCTACTTGCAACTGAATACGTATTTTTATATGTATTTATATATATATACACTGTATTTATATATTTATATATCTGTGTATGTGCATTTATCTATCTATATAATTGTAATACGTAGTTATATATATTTGTATATGTATTCATATATATGTATATATATACATATCTGTATTTATATATCCTGTTTATATATATGTATATTTTAAATTCTTAAATTGTTGATATTTAACAAGTATAAATATGTTAATATTATTAACAAAGTAACTAGTAATAATAATTGATAATTAATAATATTATTACTAGAAATAATGATAATTTTAAATATTTTAATTACTAATAAAAATATTAAAATGATAATAACAATCTTATAATAATATTAATATTATTAATGATAATAATATTGATGATACTAACTTATACATATCAAATTATGTGTATATATATATATATATATATATATTTTGTATTAGATATAATAATATTAATTATACAAATTTTAATATCAATAAAAGTAATGATAATAAAATTAATAAAACAATTATTTTCAATCTTGCATTTAAATGTAATATTATTTTATATAATGATATTTACTGAATTATATATATCTATATCATTAATAGATTCATAATAACATATATTTATATATTTACATATTTATTTATACACAACTGTTCGTGAATCGTCGGGAGTAGTCAAAGGTCAAATGATTCCATATAAATAGTTTAAAGTTTTTGAGACTCAACATTACAGATTTTGCTTATCGTGTCGGAACCATATAAAGATTAAGGTTTAAATTTGATCGGAAATTTCCGGGTCATCACAGTACCTACCCGTTAAAAAAATTTCGTCCCCGAACTTTGATAGAGGTCGTCATGGATAACAATAAGAATTTTTTTATGACAAATATGAGTTGATAACTTGAGTTTTATCATCATTGAGTAATATGGATAAAACCATTTGATTTTGTGAAGAGTACGAGTGAAGCTATCACCAAAGAGTGAAATGAGTAGGTATAGATTTGTCATATCTTTTGACGTAGATAGGATTGATTTCCAGTGTTCAAGGGATTGAATAAAATCTTCGTAATAGGATTTGATTCATCGGTAATCAAGGAAATTAGGATATGCTTTAAATGCGATCATCTATTTTGATTGCTTTGTCGGATATTTTACTATAAATTCACCCCCGTCGTTTCCTTACAACTCACACCTTCTATTCTTTCTCCCTTGATTCATACTTTAAAGCATTCGATAATATGCTCCATCCAGTACTAATTCTTAATATACTCCTAACCTTCATATCTGTCATTCTTCTTTTTCATCTACCACTGAAAGAATCTATTTACTTCTACTATACTCTTGGTTTTATAGTGTTTTTAGTTTTCCCGTGTCTTTATGTTGCTATATGCATTGATATACACGGTTTGTAGTTTCGGGGTTGTTATCGGGCTTTATATTCTCCATTATATTTCGGAGCAACATGCTTTCGTTTTCTCTTCCCATCCTCGAATCAAGTGAATAACGGTCCGGAATTCGTAGGTATGGATTTTGAAATGAACATAGTTAATGTTCTAAGAAAGAAGTCGAAATGGCACGATCTTAATTTGGCAAATTACCAGAATATCCCGGAAAAGACCGAATCATCAAGTAAAATATTTTCTTGATATGTTTAGAGATTAGATAGAATGTAAGAGTCGTGTAAATGGCACATGATGATGGTATGTTCTGTGAATCATCACGTTCCATTAGAAACTAAACATGACTTACTGTAATATAATCACGTTGATCAAGTGTCATTATATTATACTAACTCATGCATCAGTTCCCAACATTATTTCAATAACATTCATATTTTAAGCTCGAAAGTTTACAAAATATAGAAACTAACAGTTTCTATATGATGTAACACTCATAGCACGAAGAGATTAATGATTTCAGATATGAATAGTTATAAAAATATCTCCAGAAATATGGAGGATATTTATAATGAAAGATACGATAATATCTCGGAATATCTAAGATCAGAGGATGATAGAAACTGTTGTCTGCAAGGGTTTAGAGTAATGAGCAAGATATTCACTAAAGACCTTAGCAGACATTGAATCATTTAGATTCTTTGAAGTCAAACTTATTCTTTGTGATTTGTCCACGGCTTTCTTCATAGTTTCGCATAATCTGCTTTTCGGTACTAAATTTTCTATTGAATGTTTCTATTATAATGATACACAGGAAGCACGAAGAGATATATAATTTCGGACAAGAAGAGTGATGAAAATATCCTCAGAAATATCGAAGATATTTATGATGATATTTTGGGATTTCTAAGTTCGATGGTTGATGAAGAAAGATTTTTCCGCAAGATTTTAACATGAGTACGGAGCAAGATATTCGTTGAAGGTTTCATCGGATCAAGAATTACTTGGATTCTTTGAATATATGGTATGGTCCGTGTATTTGGCCTTGGTCTCCTTCATGGTTTGCTCAATCTGTTTTTTTTCAGTGCCAAATTTTCTATCGAGCGTTCCTAACACTCCCTTCTTTATCATCAAACTTTTGGCTGTTTAAACCATCTACAATTTTTTCTGTTTCCTCTGCATTTAATGCTACAATATCTGAATCATTGGTTATCAATCCAAGGTAGTTTCAGGAGAATTGTGTTTTTAGATGATTAAACGCTGATGGTAATATGGTGGAATATGAAAGGTTCTCCGGTAATAATAATAGAGCATACATATAAATCAAGGTAATAATAAGGTTGTTTTGAATGAAAAGTCGAAGTTGATTTGCTGGAGCTGTGACAAAATTTGCTACTTTGAAAGGAATTACCAAGTTATTTTGGGTAATAATAACACTAAAGGAATTAGCACAACTACGTGTTAAACGTTTACTCAGTTTCCGAGAGTTTTTCAGATGCATAACTAAATGCATCAATCTTTTCTCCCGTAGATGAAGTGCGGTTGGTTCATCCTCTCATTTGAGATATTTTCAAGAATCATGAAAGGTTTGAACGCAGATTGTAATTGTCAAGATACAAATGAGGTTTAAGATGAAATTAAGTGGCAAACTTGAAGAATTGTTTAGTTTCATATATTATAATCAAAATTTTAATTCATTTTAATTGTCCAATGTTATTAGTCTACGGTCGATAGTCCACAGTTGACAGTCCAATAATTCATATATAGTTTAATATATAATATTCGAATTAATTAATACATATCGTGACCCGTGTACATGTCTCAGACTCGATCACAACTCAAAGTATATATATTGTTATAGAATCAACCTCAACCCTGTATAGAGAACTCGATCATTACTGCATATAGAGTGTCTATGGTGATTCCAAATAATATATATAGATGCGTCGATATGATATGTCAAAACCTTGTATACGTGTCCTGATATTTAAAATGCGTAAAATAAATAACAGAAATTAAATAACGATAAATAAAGTGCGTAAAGTAAATAACAGAAATTGAATAACGATAAATAAAATTGCAAGAATATAAATTGCGATAAAATAAAATGTGATGCAGAGTTAACAGTTAGCTAGGAACAGTTAGCTAGGATCTTGTTAGCGTGGTTTCTTAACAAAATTTCATATTGTTAATTAGTCTGTTTCTAATCAATTTTTATTGTGTCCATTATTCCTTCATTATGCCACTTGTTGGATTCTGATAGGTCAAAATCCAATTATGAAATTGAATTTGAATGAAAATAGTTATTCTTTGGTGAACGGATACGTATATCAGAGGTTGTAAATAGGATAGTAAATGACAGTTGAATCAGATTCGTAGAATGTACAGTGTAACTTATGAATGCGAAATCTAAATATTCCTCGGGTATTACCTACCCGTTAAAATATTTTCACCATTAACAGTTTGTACAATAAAAATTTTAATTACAATCTTTATAAAAACATATATACATATATATTTCCTTTAGACGTAATCATGGATTTAATGAGTCAATGTGATATTAAACTCATCAGATTTACGGCTATAACTAGAGTACATAATCTCTAAAACATTAGAGATTACATAATCATCACGAAGGATGAAGATAGTTTATGTAGAACGATGATTATGCTTGAGGTATAGATTGCGAGGTTGAGACGTTTGATGATGTTGTTGTTGTTGGTACTGGTTATGCCGCTAGTGCTACTGATGGTGGTACTGTTGTTGTCGGTGCTACAAGTGTTGTTGGTGCTAAGGTTGGTGATGATGTTGGTGTAGTAAGTATAGCTTGTAGATCACGCACCATTCTTGTCAGGGTTTCTATCCTACCCTCTATCATTTCTATCCATCCACTCATCTGATTCGATAGATCTTGATTATCAATTCGAAGTTCCCTAACTTCTTCTAATATTCCCCTTCGATTGGTATTCGGAAGTAGAGGTTGAATATTTTCTGAGATTGTAGTAATGCGACCTTCGAGGCGGAATATTTTAGCAAGGAGGGTGAATACAGTGTTGCGTATAGATTCACCGGTGAGTACATCATTTTCTCCAATGTTAGGAGGTAAGTTTGGTTCGCGGTAGGGCTCACCTTCTTCATTTATCCATCGAGTGAGTAAGTCTCGGACCCACCCCCATCTTCTCCAGAAAAAAAATAACTAAATGGTTGAGGCACTTCTGGTTCATTGACTTCGGAGTCTGCTTCAATATACATCTCAAAATCGCTTCCGGAACTAATGGAATCCAAGCTAGGTGTAGGATCCATCTCTCACTATTAGTTAAAGGGTTTTGATATGAAATGATTTTTGAATATCGAATGATATTCTAATTATATATAGAATATTTATACATACTTCCAAAGATTCCGTGAATTACGGAGAAAATTAAGGAAACGTGTCAGATAAGGTCTACAGTGACAGATACGCTAAGATACGGATTTTGTCTATACACTATTCATGCAATCATTGCAGTAAGATGTGTCTAGACTAAGAATGATAAGCAGGTAATTACCTAAGGATGATAAACTGATGATTTCCTACAAAGATGATAAGGAATTTTTTTTTTTGACATGCATACACGGTCGAAGTCCAGACTCACTAATGCATCCTATCTACTTATCAGTTATACACACTAATGCAGACCTGGTTTGCTAAGACCACCGCTCTGATACCAACTGTAAAGACCCGTCCTAATCCATCTGGACGAAGTCCATATCGATTATAAATGATTCACAACAGTTGGTTACATCGCCAGGTACTTGACCTCTATATGATACATTTTACAAACATTGCATTTGATTTTAAAAGACAATCTTTCTTTACAACGAAAGTTGACGACATGCATACCATTTCATAATATATCCAACTATAATTGACTTAATAATAATCTTGATAAAATTGACGACTCGAATGCAACGTCTTTTGAAATATGCTATGAATGACTCCAAGTAATGTCCTTAAAATGAGCAAATGCACAGCGAAAGATTTATTGCATACCTGAGAATAAACATGCTTTCAAGTGTCAACCAAAAGGTTGATGAGTTCATTAGTTCAACATAAATAGTCATTTCATAATTTTAATTGTGATGACCCGGGAATTTACGACCAAATTTAAACTTAATCTTTATATGATTTCGATATGATAAGCAAAGTATGTAATGTTGAGTCTAGAAAATTTTGAAACGATGTTCATATATTCAATTGACCTTAGACTGTTCTCAACGATTCACGAACACTATTTGTAAATAGATATATATATATATTTAAACATATGAATATATATTATATAAATATGAAATTTAATATATATAATTTGTTATATTATTATTATTAATAATATTATTATTTATAGTTATTATTATCATTAGTATTAACTATTATTAAACTTGTATTTTATTAAAATTATTATCATTATCCTTACTATGTGTATTATTATTAAATTTATTATTATGAATAATATCAAAGTATTATTATAATTAATAAATTTATGTTTATTAAATATTAATATTAAATAATCAAATCGACAACTTCCAAAATTTGTTATTTTGGAAGTCCTTTTCTGCTTTCGCGCATTTGTATCCGTGAATTGATTGAAACCATGAATTACTATTCATGATTGATTACTATATATCAATCTATCGAAATCTTTATCCATCTAAATAATATATATATATTCACGATGCATACATTTATATATGCATAACCTTCACTATCCTAATATCTCTATCTTTATTTATTTATTTTTTTTATTACTTGAGCTAAGAACTACACCTATATAATTGATCTACTTGTCAATTACTGCTACTACTTTTTGTATCTAATTCGAACACCAGCACTGCTACTGTACCTCTATCTGTTTTTCTCCTACTACACTGTTAATGCGTGATTTCATTAAAATCTTTTTATTATTATATTATATTATTATATTATATTATATTTAACATTATTGATTACTGTATGATTTGTGCATCTAACCGAATCCATCAATCTGTCCTTGTTTCATTTCATTAATATCTCCACTATCATAAATTATAATATACAGACAAAACACAATCACACTATAAAACAATATTGAATCAAAAATATCTAATAATCACTCTATATAATATATAAGAACGTGTATTATCTGATAGGAATCAACCTTTAATATAATAATTCTGTCAGATACAAATTATTAGATAATGAGATCAAAATATAGTGCAAATCTGTTATCAATCACAATCCACTTTTAATTCTTCTTCTTCTTTCCCTGCTCACGAAATTCACTCTGTCGATTCCAAATCACTACAAAACAACTGCGGGTACAATGCAGTTAGATATCAAAATCAGCTTTAATCTCCTATCCCTCTTTTCTATGTTCTATGCGCCACGAATGTCAACTTCATTCACTGAAAAACAATTCATATATAGTTCCACGTCAATAATATTATGAATACTATTATATATACATATATATATATATTCACATAAGTATGTACACATAAGAATAGAGGATAGATATATATAAGAGTTAGACTTACAGAGAGATAAATGAAACACATACATGATCCCTCATCACCTTTGTATCATCGACTGCTTATTTCTCTTGGCCAAAGCAAAACACTAAACTAAAGAACCAACCAATTACAATTCCATTTTCTTCTTTCCTTGTCTGATCGAATCAACAAGAGACAAACCCCAAAAACAAACAAACATAGCCTGCTCCTACTTGTGATCCAATTCGCCACCACACTACAACTGTGAGCATCATCACCTTCGGCCTTTATCATTACACCGAACCAAACTCAAATTGTCACCTTTATCATGCAAATAACACCACTTTGAACTATCAATAACCACCACACGTCACCCATCAACTATGGTTATTTTCTACTTCGCGAGTTCTAGTAAATTTCTGTCTCTGTCGCCATAAATTGTTGCTGCTAACTGTTTGTTCTATTCTGGATATTTCCGTTCTCTTGCTTCTTCTACTAAATATATAATGGTGACAAAGAAGATGTTAGACAATGAATTTCAATGATATGATTAAGGAATGCTGTATGAGCTGTAAAGAAGAGGTAAGGGATATATGAAAATAACGTATGATAAAGAAATCAATTGAATCAATGGCCACATCTATCCCACTTGTTCATTAAACCGAAATTTATTTATTTTATTTACATAAACTGAACCCCACAAGTCCACAAACAGGAATGGTATTCTATCTTGTTGCTGCTACGTGTTATAAAGATGATCAAGCCTTTCCACTTTTTGATAATTTATGGCCAACAAATTGAATTTAGGTAACCCCACTTAATTACAAAAGGAGGGATATGTTTTCTTTTTTCCTTTGTGGGAACCATCAAAGACTTGAACACATAGGAAACTTTTTATCAAGTTGATTGTTGTAGATAGAAGATTATCGCTGCTATGTTGTATTATTAGATCGAAACTCCACTTTATGCCTTCTATTTCGAATCCTAAGTTCACCAGCAAGGTACTATGGGCCGGTTCTACTTTTGGGCCATGTATCTATGTAAATGTAGAACCACGACTTGCAGGCCATTGTGCTGCTTCCTGGTTCGATGTCAAACTTGTTTCAAATCTATGTTGATAATAAAAACTAAGTGATGATAATCATGATGGTGAAACAAAAAAAGGATAACGATGATGTTATGGATAGGGAAAAAGGGATGATGATTAGAAGAATGTTAATGATGAGATGATCATGTTACAGGCGTAAATATTATTGATGATAGTAGTGTAATATCGCAAAAATGGTGATGAATATGATTTCGGTATTACTTGTTTCTATTTTGAGAGATGATAAATAGATTAATAGGATTATAATGGTGATGATCATGACGATGAAGGGATTAGGGTTAGGGTTTTTAATCATGATTAAGATAACGATATAGATGATTATGATAGTGAACCGTCGATAATGATAGATGATCGTACTGAGAGGAAGATATACGATGATGATGAGGTGTTAGGGTTACAAAGCATAATGATAGAAGTGATAATGATAGGATGAAGAGGATATACGCGTAATATTTTTTTTCTGTTTTCTATTCCTACCGTAAAATGAGGAGTAATATTGGGCCCAATGTTTATCTTAATCTTGGGCTTAACAACTTGGGTTTAATTAAGTGATGTTGGGCCAAAAGGGATTTGGGGCAGATTGTCGATGAAGATGAAGGTTCAAGTAACTAAACGTATTAATTAAAACAAGAAAGTAACAAGTGGAGGAGTGGTCTAGAAAGGAAAGGGATACACAAGAGGTCTTTGGTTCAATTCCCAGCGGTGACAGTTTCATCTTTTCTTTTTGAAGCTTGTTAATTCTCTTAAGGTAGTAACTTATTGTTATTATTATTGTTTTCATTATTAGTATTAGTAAAAGTATAATTATTATTATTAATATCATTATTATTATCATTAACATTATAATTATTATTCTATTATTATTATTATTATTATTATTATTGTATCATTTTTTATTATTAAAATTGTCATGTAACATTATTATTAAAGTTATTATCCTTATTAAAATTATCATTCTTAAAATTAACATTTTTATTATTACAATTATCACCATCACTATGTTCATTATCCTTAAGCTAGTATTACTACAAATTATTAATTTTGCAAATGAAAGATAGTTAAATAAAAATATATAAAGTATACTAATATCACATAAAATTTTGTTTTAACTAATATTATTGATGTAACATTAATTAAATATCAAATAAGTATCATAACGTATTATAAGTAATAATGAGATTATATATAACAATATTAATCTTAATATTTAACAGAAGATATATAAACTTAGTTGATTTATAATATGTTAATATATATACATGATATAGGTTCGTGAATCCGAGGCCAACCCTGCATTGTTCAGTTGTTCAATGTCATTATATGTATTTTTACTACAAAATACAGTATGGTGAGTTCATTTGATTCCCTTTTACTCTTTACATTTTTGGGACTGAGAATACATGCGCTGCTTTTACAACTGCTTTATTAAATGCTTTTGAAATATATTCTGAACTGCGAATACATGAAATGCTTTGATAAATGTTTAACGAGATAGACACAAGCAAAACATTCCTCGAATGAATTATTATGCAGACAGAAGTTCTGCGGATTATTATTGAATTATGTGGACATGATAATTGCCACCATTGAATTATGTGGACATGATAATTGCCACCAGTTGATGTGAATGTTATATATCGAGAGAATGATTTTATACACAGGTTATGTGTATGTTATTTTTGAGCACAAGATATGTGTACGATTACTATGATTTATGAAAATGGTTTCATACACGAGAAAGATGTACTGTATTTAAAAGATATAGCATGTACATTACAGGTGGGTATAGGATTCGTACCCATTTGTACCATGCAGGATTTAAATCTTGTGGTCTATCAAAATGATGAATTTTATTGTTTTATGATAAACTTATGAACTCACCAACCTTTTGGTTGACACTTTAAAACATGTTTATTCTCAGGTATGAAAGAAATCTTCCGCTGTGCATTTACTCATTTTAGGGACATTACATGGAGTCGTTCAAGGCATATAGAGGTCCGTTCATCGCGATGGTACCATATGTTATTGTATTCGTTCAGAAGATTTTGGACGGGGTATGACATGTGGTATCAGAGCGGTGGTCTTAGTGAACCAGGTCTGCATTAGTGTGTCTAACAGGTAGTTTTTAGGATGCATTTGTGAAGTCTGGACTTCGACCTAGTAGTTGTTAGGTTATATTAATGAGTCTGGACTTGAACCTGGTCTGCATGTCAAAAGTTTTGCTTATCATTTCTTGTCGAAAATTACCTGCTTATCATTCTTAGTCTAGACACTTCTTACTGCATTGACTGCATGAATAGTGTATAGACAAAAATTCATATCTCAGCGTATCTACTAATTCATATCTTAGCGTATCTGTTACTGTAGACTTTATCTGACACGTTTCCTTAATTCCCTTCGTAATCTACGGGATCTTCTGTACTACGTATAGGTATTCTATGTAATTAGAATATCATCTGATATACGAAAATCATTTCATATCGAAAAATCCTTTATTCAATCGTACGCAATGGAACTCACCATTAGTTCAAGTCCCTCGGATTCCGATATGGAGTCCCACTCCAGCTCCGAAAGCAGCGTCACTAGAATGAATCAATCAATCAGCCATCCCCAATTGATCTGATGGGTTCGTAATATACTAAATCATTTGAGACGAGAAGAAGACAATCCTTTCCACCAACTGAATTCACCTCTTGGTGAAGAACTTGAAACACTTACCGGCGAACCTATCTGAAACACCATATCCACCTTCATTCCCAGGATATATCGCAATGATTATATGATATCCCAAATTCTGAACCTTATTTATCCACTCGTTCCGACGAAAATCATCCCAGAGTAATCGAAGAAGTTAACGAGCTTTGCACCCGAGTTGTAGCCTTGAAAAATATGGTGCAAAATGTACCAGCTTCAGCAACATTACCGACACCAACAGTACCACCAACAACAACATTCGCATCCCAAGCCTCAATTTCATAATCTATTCCACGAACATCAACATCATATGCACCATAGATACCAAGGAGTACCAACAGCAATGAACGGTGAAGTATTAATCCATAACTTCATTAATATTCTGCGAAGAATATGTGGATCCTAATAAATTTAGAGATTACTTATTCTAGTTCAAATCGAAAATCAAATGAGTCTAATATTATATTGACTCATTAAATCCATGATTACATCTGAAGAAAATATATAAGTATATATATTTTTTTCATAAAAATTGTAATTTAAAAATTCTTTCGTACAAACTGTTAATGGTGAAAATATTTTAACGGGTAGGTAATACCCTAGAAATAATTAGATTTCACATTAATAAGTTACACTGTACATTCTTCGAATCTGATTCAACAGTCGTTTACTATCCTACTTACATCTACAGATATATGAATTCCGTTTCATAATAAACCAAGTGTATTATTCAATAACATGTTTGATTTTACACTTTCGTCTTCGATGCACTTAAAACTTTCTAGAAAACATCAATCGTACCTTGCGAAGTTCGCAAGAATTCCACGAGCATCAACATCCTTCACCGAGGAATATTAATAAAAATAAATATTGAGGTATTGAATGCATTAGTGAAATACTCCGTGAAGATTATGTAATCTCTATTGTTTTAGAGATTATTCATTTCTAATTCAACCTGAAAATCAAATGAGTTTAATATGATATTAACTCATTAAATCTATATTACATCTGAAGAAAATATACAGACTGTAATGAAAAAGTCTTGTTCAAAATATTATTTGTGAAATTTTTTTTAACGGGTAGGTAGTACCCGAGAGATATATAAATTCACAATTAATATGTTACATTCTTCGATTTTGATTCAGCAATCATCAACTATACTCACTACCTTCACAACGATACACATTCTTTCATAGAAATCAACACAATCATTCTCATCCAAATTTGATTACATATTCCAATTTTAACAAATCAAAATCTAAGTCAAGATTTAACAGAAGGCATAACCCTTAAATTCCTATAGCTTTCAAAGCTATACCTTGACTTCAAAATTGTGCAAGATCCTTTGGCATTTATTAGCTAAAATAACTTTGCAATCCCTTTACAAAGTAGTCAGTTTTGTCACAGCTCCAACAAATCACCTTCAATTATTCATTTGAATAAGCCTTATTATAACGATTACCCCTTCATCATTGTTACCGGGAAACCGTTTATATCTTACCACATTAGCAGTAAATTTACCAACAACTCCGTTGATCTTTGACTTTTCGAAAAATCACTATATTCAGTTAAACCCTATCATTTACTCAATTACATCTTATAACGAGAATTACTATACCAACTACCGGAAATTAGCAAATCAGTATTTTGAAAGCTCGCAGCATATCTACATCAACAGTTATAAGTATACATATAACCCTTATCTCTTAGAATTATGATCTTCCACTCTGAAATTTTGAAAAGCACCCAGTCTACAAATCAATACTCCAAATTCTGAAGAAAAAAAAAAGCTGAACACAGCAGAAAAAACTGTACAAGCTGAATACAGCAGCAAAAACTGTACACGACCTTAACCGTCGAAGGTATAAAGATAAAGAATAGTGTATTGGCAAAGCTCAGAAATGTAGGAACTGGAAACCGGATTGAGCAAACCATGAAGGAGACTCTAAACAAATTACAAGGACTAAACTTGTACATAAAGAATCCAGGTGATTCTGTTTCTGATGAAATCTTTAAAGTATACCTTATTCCTTAACCACTCTATATCATCGTGAATGAATTTCTTCATCACAATTTGATTCTGAAATCCTAAGATATCATCGTACCTTTCTTTATTAATATCCTCAATATTTCTGAAGATATCTTCATAAATATTCTCATTCGATATTAATTATATCTCTGCGCTATCCGTATTATATCATAAAAGGAAACTGTTTTAGTTTCTATATTCTACAAACCTTCGAATTTAAAATATGAATGCTTTTGAAGTAGTGTTGGAAACTGATGCATGAGTTAATATAATATAATGACACTTGATCAACGTGATTATATTACAGTAATTCATGTTGAGTTTCTAATGGAACGTGATGATTCACAGAACATACCGTCATCATGTGCCATTTACACGACTCTTACATTCTACCAAATCTCTAAACATATTAAGAACATATATTCTTGATAGTTATATCTTTTCGAAGATTCTGGTAATTTGCCAAATCAAGATCGTGTCATTACGATTTCTCTCTGAGTACATTAACTATGTTCATTTCAAAATCCATACGAATTCTGGACCATTAATCGCTTGACTGGAAGTCGAGAAGAGGAGACAAAATTATGGAACCCTTGAATATAAAAGAAAATATAAAAGCTCGGCAACAACACATAAATTACAAACCGTGCATATCAATACGTATTGCCACGTAAAGGCACGGGAAAATTAACAACACTATAACCTCAAGGTAATAGTAAAAATAAATAAAATCCTCTGGTGGTAAATAAAAAAAAGAAGAATGACAGATATGAAAGTTAGAAGTATATCAAGGATGAAAACGGGATGGAGCATATTAATAAATACTATAAAGTATGAAGTGAGGAGAAAGAATAGAAGATTTGAGATATGGAAATAAGGAAGCGAAGGGGGTAGATTTATAGTGAAATATCCGACAGAGCAATCGAAACAGATTATTGCATTTAATCAAAGAAGATCCTGATTTCCTTAATCGCCGAAAAACCAAATCTTATTACCAAAATTTTCTTTAAAATCCCTTAAATTCCGGAAATCAATTGTAACTACGTCATCAGTTAAAGCGAATGTATATTTACTCATTTCACTCTCTTTCGATAGCTTCACTTATACTCTTCGCATAATCAAATTGTTTTATCTATATTACTCAATGATGATAAAACTCTATTTATCAACTCATATTCGTCATGAAAACATTTTTATAGTTAGCCATGACGACCTCGATCAAATTTTGGGACGAAATTTTCTTTAACGGGTAGGTACTGTGATGACCCGGGAATTTCCGACCAAATTTAAACTTAATCTTTATATGATTTCGATATGATAAGCAAAGTATGTAATGTTTAGTCTAGAAAATTTTGAAACGATGTTCATATATTCAATTGACTTTCGACTGTTCTCAACGATTCACGAACACTATTTATAAATAGATATATATATATATATATATATATATATATATATATATATATATATTTAAACATATGAATATATATTATATAAATATGAAATTTAATATATATAATTTGTTATATTATTATTATTATTAATATTATTATTATTTATAGTTATTATTATCATTAGTATTAACTATTATTAAACTTGTATTTTATTAAAATTATTATCATTATTCTTACTATGTGTATTATTATTAAATTTATTATTATGAATAATATCAAAATATTATTATAATTAATAAATTTATTTTTATTAAATATTAATATTAAATAATCAAATAGACAACTTCCAAAATTTGTTATTTTGGAAGTCCTTTTCTGCTTTCGCGCATTTGTATCCGTGAATTGATTGAAACCATGAATTACTATTCATGATTGATTACTATATATCAATCTATCGATATCTTTATCCATCTAAATAATATATATATATTCACGATGCAAACATTTATATATGCATAACCTTCACTATCCTAATATCTCTATCTTTATTTTTATTTTTTTATTACTTGAGCTAAGAACTACACCCATATAATTGATTTACTTGTCAATTACTGCTACTACTTTTTGTATCTAATTCGAACACCAGCACTGCTACTGCACCTCTATCTGTTTTTCTCCTACTACACTGTTAATGCTTGATTTCATTAAAATCATTTTATTATTATATTATATTATATTATACTTAACATTATTGATTACTGTATGATTTGTGCATCTAACCGAATCCATCAATCTGTCCTTGTTTCATTTCATTAATATCTCCACTATCATAAATTATAATATACAGACAAAACACAATCACACTATAAAACAATATTGAATCAAAAATATCTAATAATCACTCTATATAATATATAAGAACGTGTATTATCTGATAGGAATCAACCTTTAATATAATAATTCTGTCAGATACAAATTATTAGATAATGAGATCAAAATGTAGTACAAATCTGTTATCAATCACAATCCACCTTTAATTCTTCTTCTTCTTTCCCTGCTCACGAAATTCACTCTGTCAATTCCAAATCACTACAAAACAACTGCGGGTACAATGCAGTTAGATATCAAAATCAGCTTTAATCTCCTATCCCTCTTTTCTATGTTCTATGCGCCACGAATGTCAACTTCATTCACTGAAAAACAATTCATATATAGTTCCACGTCAATAATATTATGAATACTATTATATATACATATATATATTCACATAAGTATGTACACATAAGAATAGAGGATAGATATATATAAGAGTTAGACTTACAGAGAGATAAATGAAACACATACATGATCCCTCATCACCTTTGTATCATCGACTGCTTATTTCTCTTGGCCAAAGCAAAACACTAAACTAAAGAACCAACCAATTACAATTCCATTTTCTTCTTTCCTTGTCTGATCGAATCAACAAGAGACAAACCCCAAAAACAAACAAACATAGCCTGCTCCTACTTGTGATCCAATTCGCCACCACACTACAACTGTGAGCATCATCACCTTCGACCTTTATCATTACACCGAACCAAACTTAAATTGTCACCTTTATCATGCAAATAACACCACTTTGAACTATCAATAACCACCACACGTCACCCATCAACTATGGTTATTTGCTACTTCGCGAGTTCTAGTAAATTTCTGTCTCTGTCGCCATAAATTGTTGCTGCTAACTGTTTGTTCTATTCTGGATATTGCTGTTCTCTTGCTTCTTCTACTAAATATATAATGGTGACAAAGAAGATGTTAGATAATGAATTTCAATGATATGATTACGGAATGCTTTATGAGCTGTAAAGAAGAGGTAAGGGATATATGAAAATAACGTATGATAAAGAAATCAATTGAATCAATGGCCACATCTATCCCACTTGTTCATTAAACCGAAATTCATTTATTTTATTTACATAAACCGAACCCCACAAGTCCACAAACAGGAATGGTATTCTATCTTGTTGCTGCTACGTGTTATAAAGATGATCAAGCCTTTCCACTTTTTGATAATTTATGGCCAACAAATTGAATTTAGGTAACCCCACTTAATTACAAAAGGAGGGATATGTTTTCTTTTTCCTTTGTAGGAACCATCAAAGACTTGAACAAATAGGAAACTTTTTATCAAGTTGATTGTTGTAGATAGAAGATTATCGCTGCTATGTTGTATTATTAGATCGAAACTCCACTTTATGCCTTCTATTTCGAATCTTAAGTTCACTAGCAAGGTACTATGGGCCGGTTCTACTTTTAGGCCATGTATCTATGTAAATGTTGAACCACGACTTGCAGGCCATTGTGCTGCTTCCTGGTTCGATGTCAAACTTGTTTCAATTCTATGTTGATAATAAAAACTAAGTGATGATAATCATGATGGTGAAACAAAAAAAGGATAACGATGATGTTATGGATAGGGAAAAAGGGATGATGATTAGAAGAATGTTAATGATGAGATGATCATGTTACAGGCGTAAATATTATTGATGATAGTCGTGTAATATCGCAAAAATGGTGATGAATATGATTTCGGTATTACTTGTTTCTGTTTTGAGAGATGATAAAAAGATTAATAGGATTATAATGGTGATGATCATGACGATGAAGGGATTAGGGTTAGGGTTTTTAATCATGATTAAGATAACGATATAGATGATTATGATAATGAACCGTCGATAATGATAGATGATCGTACTGAGAGGAAGATATACGATGATGATGAGGTGTTAGGGTTACAAAGCATAATGATAGAAGTGATAATGATAGGATGAAGAGGATATACGCGTAATATTTTTTTTTTGTTTGCTATTCCTACCGTAAAATGAGGAGTAATATCGGGCCTAATGTTTATCTTAATCTTGGGCTTAACAACTTGGGTTTAATTAAGTGATGTTGGACTAAAAGGGATTTGGGGCAGATTGTCGATGAAGATGAAGGTTCAAGTAACTAAACGTATTAATTAAAACAAGAAAGTAACAAGTGGAGGAGTGGTCTAGAAAGGAAAGGGATACACAAGAGGTCTTTGGTTCAATTCCCAGCGGTGACAGTTTCATCTTTTCTTTTTGAAGCTTGTTAATTCTCTTAAGGTAGTAACTTATTGTTATTATTATTGTTTTCATTATTAGTATTAGTAAAAGTATAATTATTATTATTAATATCATTATTATTATCATTAACATTATAATTATTATTCTATTATTATTATTATTGTATCATTTTTTATTATTAAAATTGTCATGTAACATTATTATTAAAGTTATTATCCTTATTAAAATTATCATTCTTAAAATTAACATTTTTATTATTACAATTATCACCATCACTATGTTCATTATCCTTAAGCTAGTATTACTACAAATTATTAATTTTGCAAACGAAAGATAGTTAAATAAAAATATATAAAGTATACTAATATCACATAAAATTTTGTTTTAACTAATATTATTGATGTAACATTAATTAAATATCAAATAAGTATCATAACGTATTATAAGTAACAATGAGATTATATATAAGAATATTAATCTTAATATTTAACAGAAGATATATAAACTTAGTTGATTTATAATATGTTAATATATATACATGATATAGGTTCGTGAATCCGAGGCCAACCCTGCATTGTTCAGTTGTTCAATGTCATTATATGTATTTTTACTACAAAATACAGTATGGTGAGTTCATTTGATTCCCTTTTACTCTTTACATTTTTGGGACTGAGAATACATGCGCTGCTTTTACAACTGCTTTATTAAATGCTTTTGAAATATATTCTGAATTGCGAATACATGAAATGCTTTGATAAATGTTTGACTAGATAGACACAAGCAAAACATTCCTCGAATGAATTATTATGCAGACAGAAGTTCTGCGGATTATTATTGAATTATGTGGACATGATAATTGCCACCATTGAATTATGTGGACATGATAATTGCCACCAGTTGATGTGAATGTTATATATCGAGAGAATGATTTTATACACAGGTTATGTGTATGTTATTTTTGTGCACAAGATATGTGTACGGTTACTATGATTTATGAAAATGGTTTCATACACGAGAAAGATGTACTGTATTTAAAAGATATAGCATGTACATTACAGGTGGGTATAGGATTCGGGCCCATTTGTACCATGTAGGATTTAAATCTTGTGGTCTATCAAAATGATGAATTTTATTGTTTTATGATAAACTTATGAACTCACCAACCTTTTGGTTGACACTTTAAAACATGTTTATTCTCAGGTATGAAAGAAATCTTCCCCTGTTCATTTACTCATTTTAGGGACATTACATGGAGTCGTTCAAGGCATATAGAGGTCCGTTCATCGCGGTGGTACCATATGTTATTGTATTCGTTCAGAAGATTTTGGACGGGGTATGACATTAATAGACCACAAGATTTCATATTTCCATTTCTCATAAACATACGTCCCATGCATAGAGACAAAAATATCATTCATATGGATTGAACACCTGGTAACCGACATTCACAATATGCATATAAGAATATTCCCATCATTCCGGGATCCTCCTTCGGACATGATATAAATTTTGAAGTACTAAAGCATCCAGTACTTTGGATGGGGCTTGTTGGACCTGATAGATCTATCTTTAGAGTTCGCGTAAATTAGGGTGTCTGTTCCCTAATTCTTAGATTACCAGACTTAATAAAAAGGGCATATTCGATTTCGATAATTCAACCATAGAATGTAGTTTCACGTACTTGTGTCTATTTCGTAAAACATTTATAAAAAATTTCGCATGTATTCTCAGCCCAAAAATATAAAGGGTAAAAAGGCAAATGAAACTCACCATACTGTATTTCATAGTAAAAATACATATGACGGCATTGAACAACTGATCAATGTAGGGTTGACCTCGGATTCACGAACCTATATCATTTATATGTATATTAACACATATATAATAGAATTCGAACAAATTTAGGTATTATTATTAATTGCTATTTTAGTAACTCGTACGTTTCATTAATAACTAAATTAACTATATTTATTTTTTAAATAGATAATTAATATTTATTACAAACATTTTTAATATAGTTATGTTTTATGTAAATAATATATTTTTATATAGAAAATCTTTATTTGATAAATTAATAATTAATAATACTAATAATAATAATGATAAGAATAATAATATTAGTGTTAGAAATAATAAAAATGATAATAAAAATAATAATGATAAAAATAATGGTAATTCTAATAATAATAATGATGATAGTTCTAATAATAAAAATGATAATTTTTATATAAAAATTTAGTTTCAATAATAATACTACATACTTTAAAAATGATAATAATAATAATAATGATGATAAAAATGAGTAATAAGTAAACTACCTCCAAGAAGTAGCCCTTAAAAATAATGCCCAAGTCCGGGTTTGAACCCGCGACGTCCCGCTAATCCGATAACATCCTTCGCTACTCCTCTGATCACAATTTTCTATCCTAATCGCCATCATTATCATTTTAATATTTCAACATCATGATATCTATATAACACAATTTCATTTTCATCTATATATCCCGATGCATATCATCATCATGACATCATTGATCCTACCATCATGATCATAATCTTAATTTAATCCTAGCCATAAACACCATCTTAATCGTCACCATTTTAGTATCATCATAATATCGATTTGTTATAAACACATAATATCATTATTTTCCCATAACCTCTTCATCATCTAAACATCTCACCATGTATCATCATAATCCTATAACAATATCATAATTATAATCTTTTCATAATCATAATCATAATCTTAATTAAACCTCCTCAAACTTACTCGTTCGTCATATCATTATTATTTATTACAATTAGCCTCGGCCCAATTTGTGAAACATAATAATCGCAGCCCAAGTCGATTGATTTAAAGGTTGCTAGCAGATCCCATGACTCACGATGGATTGGTGGGGTTTCATGCCTCATAAAGGTCAGCCACCAAGTGCTCCATGATTAAAGAAATTCGTATTATGCGTTTATTAATCTCCACAATTGTAATCCTCTACCGAAAATTATTGAAAAATAGGTATTCATTACTTAAAGCTTGTCGGCCATATATTTCTATTACCTTCCCACTTGTTTAACTTCTAATAATGCGTTAGTATCAATTCCTATATAATCATGTTTTGTCAAATTCTAACCTTTGCATGTATACTTCTCGTCATCTTCATCATTTAACAAAGGCAGGAATTAGGAGTAATACAGCAGCAAAAGCTGCTACTTTAAATAGTAATTAGAAGTAGAAGACAGTGGTGCAGCGACGGTGAGTGGTGATTGTTTTGTTGGGACATAAGTAGAAACAAAACCCTCGCAGCAGGTTTGGGTCTTGGAATACAGCAAAAAAAATATGAACATAGCTGCAGTCCATTATTAACCCAATGGTATTTGTGATTTGTTTGGTTTTCATGGTGAGTTGGATGGTTAGTGAAGATAATCGTGTGGTGATGATGGTTGTTTTAAGTTGATTCTCATATGGTGATAGTTTAAATCATAGTGTGGTTGTTTGATAGTTAGGTTGTGAAGGTATTGTACAAACACAAAGACGGTTATGGTGGGTGGTTCATCAAACGAAGAGAGATAGAGAGATGATGAGGGTGGTGGTAACCGGTTGTGGTTGTGTCGGGTTGATGGTGGTAGTCAACCGAGAGGTATGGTCACGGTTGAGTTATAATCAGGTGTAAGTTTAATGCACATATATGTAAACATTCTCGTGTACACATAGAGAAAGTGGTTTGATTGTTCTTGCATTTTAAACATAAAGAGTAGAAGAGTAAAGGTTCGTGTTGTTTTAAGTTTGTTTTTCTTTTCATTCATTCGCATTACAGAATAATATCAAATATAAATGGTACTCGAATAATTGTAGTCAGTAGAGATGATTTGATCAGCTTTTGTTTGTATTGAGAATTCAATTCCAATCAGGTACAGACTAAACAGACAGGAAGTACGAGCAATTTGTATCAGATAGAATAAAAAAAATAAAGCAGATGAGTACGTGAACAGATAAAGGAGGGATTAAACTAATTTGTGATAGTGATTCCTAACAGATTTTGTTTATATTGTACTGGAATGATTCGATCTGTAATTTAGTTTAGAGACAGAAACAAAACCATTTAAAAGGTTGATAGCTACTTGCAACTGAATACGTATTTTTATATGTATTTATATATATACACTGTATTTATATATTTATATATCTATGTATGTGCATTTATCTATCTATATAATTGTAATACGTATTTATATATATTTGTATATGTATTCATATATTTGTATATATATACATATCTGTATTTATATATCCTGTTTATATATATGTATATTTTAAATTCTTAAATTGTTGATATTTAACAAGTATAAATATGTTCATATTATTAACAAAGTAACTAGTAATAATAATTGATAATTAATAATATTATTACTAGAAATAATGATAATTTTAAATATTTTAATTACTAATAAAAATATTAAAATGATAATAACAATCTTATAATAATATTAATATTATTAATGATAATAATATTGATGATACTAACTTATACATATCAAATTATGTATATATATATATATATATATATATATATATATATATATATATATATATATATATATATATATATATATATATATATATATATATATATATATTGTATTAGATATAATAATATTAATTTTATAAATTTTAATATCAATAAAAGTAATGATAATAAAATTAATAAAACAATTATTTTCAATCTTGCATTTAAATGTAATATTATTTTATATAATGATATTTACTGAATTATATATATCTATATCATTCATAGATTCATAATAACATATATTTATATATTTACATATTTATTTACACACAATTGTTCGTGAATCGTCGAGAGTAGTCAAAGGTCAAATGATTCCATATAAATAGTTCAAAGTTTTTGAGACTCAACATTACAGATTTTGCTTATCGTGTCGGAACCATATAAAGATTAAGGTTTAAATTTGATCAGAAATTTCCGGGTCATCACATAAGTATGGTTACCGAAGTGCTCAATAACTTATAGAATACTTTTATACACTTGCGAGTGTACATATATTTATAACTATGAAATCTTGTGGTCTATATTTATATCGATGATAAACCTATATATCTCACCAACCTTTGTGTTGACTGTTTATGCATGCTTATTCTCTGATAAGAAAGTCTTCCGCTGTTGCATTATCTGAGCAAGCTGTGCATGGAGTCTCATACTTTTATTAAATAAAGTATTGCATTCAATAAAACCTTTGTCATGTATTATATTCGATTATTACGTCACGTGTGTAGTATTTGGAAACTGATGTATTTTGGGGATTATTTCTTAAATAATCGCCCACTTGTTTAAAACATGCATTATGTATAATAATGATTTGCATTTTATGAAACAAATGCAATATTTTCTAAAACGTATCATATAGAGGTCAAATAGCTCGCTATGGGACCAATGAGAACGTACTGCGTTTATAGTAATATGGACGGGTCGTTTCAATCCAACCTCACTAAATCTTTGTTATTTACAGTAGGTTATCACCCTAATTCAAGTTAATACTCATATTCAAACTTTGATCCAATTTCTACAACTATAATTATCTTAATTCAAGTAGTAATCTTACTTGAACTTGTTTTCGTGTCATGATTCTACTTCAAGAACTTCCAAGCCATCAAAGATCCTTTAAAGCTCAAGTTATTTCTTCATCATTTCCAGTAGGTTTACCTACTATACTTGAGGTAGTGATGATGTTCATAACATCATTCGATTCATATATATATATATATATATATATATATATATATATATATATATATATATATATATATATAACTATCTTATTCGAAGATTTAAACTTGTAATCACTAGAACATAGTTTAGTTAATTCTAAACTTGTTCGCAAATAAAGTTAATCCTTCTAACTTAACTTTTAAAATCAACTAAGAACATGTTCTATATCTATATAATATTCTAACTTAATGATTTAAAACCTGGAAACACGAAGAACACTGTAAAATCGAACATACTCCGTCGTAGTTAAACCGGGGGCTGTTTTGGGTTGGATAATTAAAAACTATGATAACCTTTGAATTAAAAGTTTTTCTTTCACGAAAATGATATTTCTTATGAACATGAAACTATGTCCAAAAATCATGGTTTAACTTAAAGTGGAAGTATGTTTTTCAAAATGGTTATCAAGATGTCGTTCTTTCGACGGAAATGACTACCTCTTACAAAAACGACTTGTAACCTGTATTTTTGACTATAAACTTATACTTTTTCTGTTTAGTTTCCTAAATTTCAGTTCATTATGAAACCATAGCAACTTGATTCACTCAAAACGGATTTAAAACGAAGAAGTTATTGGTAAAACAAAATTAGATATTTTTGCTTGTTTTAGCTACGTGAAACTTTGTATCAAATCTATACTAACCATAACTTAACTAACTTATATTGTATTATACATGTATTCTAATATATATTATGTAATCTTGATAGACCATAGACACATATACAATGTTTTGACATATCATATCGACGTCATCTATATATATATTATTTGGAACAACCATAGACACTCTATATGCGGTAATGCTCTAGTTAGCTTTACAGGGTTGAGGTTGATTCCAAAATAATATATATACTTTGAGTTGTGATCGAGTCTGAGACTTGTATACACTGGGTCGTGGATTGATTCGAGCTAATATATATTGATTTATTTCTGTACTACTAACTGTGGATAACTAATTGTGGACTAATAATGTTGGACTGTTAACTTAACAAATTTAAATCGATAAAACGTAATAAAATATGTCGTGAATATATTTTGATCATACTTTGATATGTATGTATATATTTGTTATAGGTTCGTGAATCGACCCGTGTCCAAGTCTTATTTTCCGACGAAGTGAAAATACGTGAAAATGAGTTATAGTCCCACTTTTTAAAATCTAATATTTTTGGGATGAGAATACATGCAGTTTTATAAATGTTTTACAAAATAGACACAAGTACTTGAAACTACATTCTATGGTTGAATTATCGAAATCGAATATGCCCCTGTTAGCTTGGTAGCCTAAGAATTAGGGAACTGGCCCCTAATTGACGCGAATCCTAAAGATAGATCTATGGGCACTAACAAGCCCCAATCAGAGAATTTGAACTGCTTTAGTACTTCGATTTTATCATGTCCGAAGGGAGTCCCAGAATGATGGGGATATTCTATATGCATCTTGTTAATGTCGGTTACCATGTGTTCACCATATGAATGATTTTTATCTCTATGTATGGGATATATATTTATGAGATATGGAAATGAAATCTTGTGGTCTATTATTATTATTATGATATAGGTTAAACCTATAACTCACCAACATTTTTGTTGACGTTTTAAGCATGTTTATTCTCAGGTAATTATTAAAAGCTTCCGCTGTTGCATGCTAAATTAAGGATAAGAATTAGAGTCAGCATGCTTGCAATATATTGTTTAAAAACTGCATTCGAAAATTTAAATCGATGTGTAATAATATTATAAACCATTATGTAATTGTCGTGTGAAAAATTTTATTTGTTAGATTATCATTACTTGATAATCTACGTTATGGTTTTAAAACCTTTATCGATAAAAGAAAGGTTATGGTTTGTTTTAAAAACGAATGCAGTCTTTGAAAAATGTCTCATATAGAGGTTAATACCTCGCAAGGAAATCAATTAATATGAAACGTTTATAATCGATATGAACGGGACATTTTAGCACTTGACAACGAAATTAAAAATAATGAAAAGCAACGCCAAACGTCTTGGATCAGCAAGTATCTTTATCAATCAACGGTACCACCTACAAATAAACCAAACATATATTTATAAACATAATGTTGCATAGTATAACAATTAATTAATATATTATCACAAATTTGTGGTAGGCATACCGATAAGCCCGTGGAAGGCCACGCGACACACGAGCCTCCAGCATCTTCAACTCTTATAAACAGATCAAATGGCTTAACCAAAAATGTACCCCTTTTAATGATCCCTTGAACTTCTACGCTACACTAATCCTCTCCAATCTCTACACCGCCAACTACTATTATTGGATCCATGCTCCTCAACCTCAACCATGTTTTTGCTACCCTCTCTTAGGTAACAATGTTGTGGAGAAAAACTTCATCTCCGACTTAGAATTACGTTATCAACAAGCATTTATGAATGTAAAAAAACAATACATCAAACACATTGAAGTTTTAAATATAAAATACCTTAAAACATGGACTTGGAGGTACATTGACTCTAGTGGAGCCCTGTAATCCTGTGTTATCTTCAACAACTGAACCATTCTTATCTAACAACGCAACTTTTAGATTTGTATTTTCTTCCACAAGTACTTCATTGTCAGACTTTATTTAATGTTCTCTATATGAACATCATTGCGACTGGGTATTTTACCCCACAGATCAGTAACTCGCACACCTAATCCATACATGTCGGCTGCGCCATATTTATTGTTCCCCACAACTTTAGAAAAAACATCATCTGATCCAAGCTCATCTACTGTTCCTTCGGGAAGATCTTTAGTTAGGTCATCCATGTTTTTTCTGAATTAAATGAAACAGAAGCAAAGTTTGATATACATAACAAGATAGATCCCTACAAATAAGTGTGAGCAATGTGATAATGGCCATGATGTAATTAACTGTAATATATAGAATGAGACGTGATTTTACAATACAGTTGATAATTGCAGTTGATAATGGCCATGACGTACTAATTATATGTACTTAGCCTTTAAGAGCTTGTGCGTTGTACGACGACTCTTAATCAAATAAACGAAAAACATACATGTTATATTAGTTTTCGGTGTGATAAATAGAGTATGAAAAAACTATTCTTGTAGATGAAATTAAAATAAAATGCAAGTTGCCATGTATATGAAATTGTAACTTTTAAAATTACATGAAGACAATTCAAGATGTTAAGAAATCAAGCATACATATATAACTATCACATCAAGTTAATCAAAACATCAAGGTGATCAATACATCATGTTGAAATTACATGCTATTGCATACATATAATTATCTATGTATTAACCATTGAATTGGATTACAACCAGATGGGTCAGAAACCGAATTTAATAAACAGTTGTAATAAACTTTTAACAACTCCTAAAACAATCAAACCGGGTCAAGATCAATCTATACAGATTTTGATAGGTTTTTGAAACAGTTAAACTGGGTTAAGATCCACCCAAACAGCTTTTAACATCTTTTATGACATTTAAAATGGGTCAAGATTAACCCAATCATCTTTTATGGACATGAGTTATGTGGGATGTAACACCCCATTTTTCAGTTACGCGTTGTTTTGGACGTCATTCGAATTACGAGGCATGTAAGCGTATATTTGGATCTCAAATAAAGTTGGAGTTGATTTTCTAAAACCTTACCATTTGATAGTAAATCTCATTACATTTTCAACGATATTTGATTCATCAAAAACGGAGTTACGGTTTGATAGTTACGACCAAAACAAAATGATGTTTCAGTCTCAGTGCATTTGGACACCGTCCAGCCATTTTGGACACCGTCCAAATGGCCTGACGGGCCAGCTGTTGGAATTTTAATGAATTAAAAGGGGTATTTGTGTCTTTTCACTTGAGGACGGATTTGTAGCCTCAATATCAGTTTTAGATCCACTTTTGGATCATTTTCACATCCACAACTCTCTCATCTCACCTTAGAGAGAGAGGGAGATTCTAGAGAGAGATTTGGAGTTTTGGTGAAGAAGAAGCTTGAATCGATCAAAGGTGCGAGTGATAAAGTTGTTCCTTTCGTTCTCGGCTACATTTTGATTGTTATGGTAAATTCTAAATCCGAATTTCATTGTTTAAGATTCGTGTTTGAGTTAGGGTTTGTGTTAGTTAGAGTTATAAACCCATTTATTGTGAAATTTGGGGGTTTTGGGTAAGATTCATGTAAGTAAGCCTAAATTGGTGACTTAGGGTTTTGATTGATGAAATTGTAAGTTTGGGTCTTGCATGTGTTGGTTAAGCCTTAGAACACTTGTGTACTAGTGATTTTTGGTGTTGTGTTGACTTGATTTTGGGTGTAAACCCTAATTTGGGTCAAAATGGGTTTTGTGTCGAAATGGGTCAAGTGTTCTTGATTTTTGGGGTTAAATTGGTGATTTTATGGCATAATCACTAGTAATGGTGCTTATGGGTCGAACTTGACTTGTTTTAATGGTTAAGTGCAATTTGGGTCAAGTTGCACTTATGGGTTGGTTTTGTAAGATCAAGTGCATTAAGTGTTAGTGTGTACTTGTTCGAATGGGTTAGAATTACCACCCGTAGTGGTAATTGGTGAAGTCCATTTTAGGTGTCTAAATGGCGGGTTGTTGAGTTAGATAGATACCCGTGGTTAAGGGTGTTGGAGTCGAATTCTCTCGTAGAGAATGTATGTTGATTGTTTGTATATCTATATGCGTATTATAGGTAAAAGGTTTGCTCGGTTACATTTGGAGGCGATTTCAATATATGACTTGTGCGGGCATTTCGAGGTGAGTGGAATATTTATGTATGTATGTATATGATTTATTTGCTCGTAGTAATTGTGCACATAGCCGTTTTGTGCACATGGTGTGAGTAATAGCCGCTATTAAGTGATGTCACAGCTGTTTTGGAACACTTTGGGGGAATACCATAGCCGTTTTGGGATACCTCGGGGTTAGCATACCATAGCCGTTTTTGGGCGCTAACCGAATAGCCGGTTCTTACTCATACGATGATCAAGTGATGCCATAGCCTTTTTGGAACACTTGGGGGTGATGCCATAGCCGTTTTGGAACACCTCGGGGGTTAGCATACCATAGCCGTCTTGGGAGCTAACGGTTGTTGTGATGACCCGTCCAAATCCATTTGGACGAATACATCATTCATCGATTTCACAGTGAGGTACTGACCTCTACATGATATGCTTTGTAATCATTGCATTCTTTTGAAAAGGCACACCATAATTGAATATCAAATTTCAAGGTTTTTGACGTTTGATGATTTCTACAAATAGACAATCACCGTAATTAATAGTTTACAATACTACATCCGTTGATAATGCAGTCAAAATAAGATACATGGTGATGATTTTGTGAATGCAACATTTTTTCGAATAAAGCATGTATGACTCCATGCACATAGCTTGTATCACATATAAGCAAACAGCGGAAGACTTCTAGGAACATGAGAATAAACATGCTTAAAAGTGTCAACACAAAGGTTGGTAAGTTCATAGTTTTAATGTTGCGGATAATCAGTATATAAAGGTGGATCACAAGATTTTAGTTGTTTCATCCAGAAACGTTTATCAAAATATTCTACAAGATTGAGCACCCTAGTAACTAAACTTTAACGTATATATAATAAGTACCCCTGTTTTAATATACATGCAACCAACATGTACAATACACGCAAACCAACGTGTACTAAACACAAATAACATACGTCTGTTTTACAGTTCAGGCTAGGGTTTTTATACCTGGGACAGACGGGGATGTCAAGCCCTATGGATCCATATGTAACTACTCGCGCACACCAGTTCTTATAACCGGCAGTTACTAGTTACCAAAGCCAATGGATTTTCAGTTCAAACTCAGTATAGAATTTAGTATGTACTTGTGTCCATTGTGTTTAAAATAAAATGCATGTATTCTCAGCCCAAAAATATAGATTGCAAAAGAAATTAAAAATGGAGCAAATGAAACTCACCTTAGCAGTACATAAGGTCATTCACCGAAATGTGACCGAAACTCGGAATGCAAAATAACCGTAGATCTCAACCTAGAGAACATATGTTGGTCAATACATGTCTAACAAGCTAGGTCAGGTCATAGTGTATCACAATCCTAATGCTCGAGACCGACATGCAAAAGTTAACAAAAGTCATCTCTAAAGTCAACCTGACCCAATATAATCTTTAAATCTATACATGTTTATTATATTAACATAGTATCAATCTTGAACGAATTTATAGTTTATCAAACTCAAAACATTATTTATTTTAGGAGTTATATTTTATTTCAATGATCATGGCAATTGAATATATTTTAACGTTTCATATAGTTTCCAATACTTGTAAAATCAGACTATAGTTTTTAAAAGGATATGATAAAACAGTCAACTTTGACAATTGTTCAACGAGACGTGCCTTATATAAGAATTCATTTACTCGACTAATAATATTTGAAAATCCAATTTATCAATCTCATAAACAAGTTTTTTAAATATCAATTGCAGATTCAAAAACAATTTCAATTGGTATTAATCATAATTCAGTTGACCATAACTTTTAATCCGTTCATCGAAATCACGCGATTTCTAAATGAAAAGTTATAAATTTTTCGCCAGCTTTCCAATAACATGCATATCATATACCTTATATCAGTAATATATGTATTAAATTCGTGATTCATCATAAAACTATCTAACGACGAAATTTAGCATACCAGCATGCATAAACATATTAACTCGAGCACTAGACATGGATACATTATTAATATATAAAAGATAAGATATGAATGCTCACGTATCAATATTGTGATTCAATATTGCAGAAAAGTACGTAGACGCAACGCAGATGATAAACACTAGGTTTGACTTGCGAACAATACCCACTTATGACCTCGTCGTAATATTTTATGTATAATACTAATAATAATAATAATAATAATAATAATAATAATAATAATAATAATAATAATAATAATAATAATAATAATAAGATTAATAATAATAATAATCTTTAATAATATATATATATATATATATATATATATATATATATATATATATATATATATATATATATATATATATATTGAGAACTCGAGAGAAAAATGGATGAATTCGTAGACCGAAAAAGTTGAGCTTTATAGGCCAGGTCTGGAATCCCAAGCTCCGCGATCGATGAGTGTTTGTGAGTATCTGGGCCGCGATCGCGGCACACTAGCCTCCAGCTAACACTTGTTTTGTTATTTAGTTTGTCTACATAATTTTATGATTATATATAATATATATAATTTATATTAATTAATTATATATTATATTATCTTTTCGTGCATAGTTGATTTGTAATTTTTGTTCCGATGACTCGTAAGTTGTCACTCGATTTATGTCCCGGTTCTGGTTTTTCGAACGAAGTTTCATACGCTTAGAAAACTAGCACTTTACATTTCGTGATGTGTACCTTTATCAAAAATTAGACTTAATCATCGATAAATTATATTACTCGAAGTATAACTTATACATTTGAGTATTTTGGTCATTTGCTTTTATAAATCAACTTCTCGTTGTTTATTAAAATATATTTAATAATATCGAAACGGTTATATCTATTTTAATTCTATACATTATCACATTGTAAAATATATATATTTTCGTTTAGAAAAATATAAATTTGTGCATCTTATAAATATTTAATTATCAAATGGAACAACAAATGGGTGTTACAATTGTTTACATAAATAATTTCGAACCCTAATATATATACAATATATATAAACATTTGTTTATATACGTTGCAAGTTATTTATATATTTAATTCAAATACAGGCAAAAGAGGAAGATTTCTTAAATCAACAAGGACTTATAATAATAATATCACAATACTTACGGGATTTATAAATGTTGAAATATCTACTAATCCAATCATTGGTATAATCTTCTAATTCCATAGATGAATATATTAAGCATATATTGAGACAAATACGTTTAATGTAAAATATTATACATTTAATACATTGTTAACGTTTTCAAGTTATGTATATATATATATATATATATATATATATATATATATATATATATATATATATATATATATATATATATATTGATAATGCTAAAAACGAACATATATTTCATAGCATTATTCCTCAAGAAAGACAAGCTTTTAGTTGCAATTGTTCTATTTACAAGTGATATTCGTTTAAATAATAAAAGGTGAAGACAAAAGACAGATTCGACGAATTGAAGATGCAAACGACCAAAAAGCTCAAAAGTACAAAAGACAATCAAAAAGGTTCCAATTATTGATAAGAAACGTCTCGAAATTACAAGAGTACAAGATTCAAAACGCAAAGCACAAAATATAAAATTGTACGCAAGGACGTTCGAAAATCCGGAACCGGGACCAGAGTCAACTCTTAACGCTCGACGCAACGGACTAAAAATTACAAGTTAACTATGTATATAAATATAATATAATATATAATTAATTATATTAATTATATATATATTATATTTATATATATAAAACCGTCGGCAGAGAAACTCCAAGGGTGTGAGCTGTAAATACATCCTCCGCGACTCGCGGAGTTTGAAGGGGTTTTTGCCGCGAGTCGCGGAGCCCCAAAATTCAACTCTGGCTATAAAGCAAACCGAATTCTGATCAAATTTCATATTCTATTTTCTCTCATCTCTCAATATATACGATATATATATATATATATAATTTATATTTTAATTTTAATTTTAATTATAATTCTAATAATAAGGGTATGTTAGCGAATGTTGTAAGGGTGTAAGTCGAAATTCTGTCCGTGTAACGCTACGCTATTTTTAATCATTGTAAGTTATGTTCAACCTTTTTACATTAATGTCTCGTAGCTAAGTTATTATTATGCTTATTTAAAACGAAGTAATCATGATGTTGGGCTAATTACTAAAATTGGGTAATTGGGCTTTGTACCATAATTGGGGTTTGGACAAAAGAACGACACTTGTGGAAATTAGACTATGGGCTATTAATGGGCTTTATATTTGTTTAACTAAATGAAAGTTTGTTAATGTTAATATAAAGATTTACAATTGGGCGTCCCTATAAATTACCATATACACTCGATCGGACACGATGGGCGGGGTATTTATATGTACGAATAATCGTTCATTTAACCGGACACGGGAATGGATTAATAGCCACTAGAATAATTAAAACAGGGGTGAAATTACATTCAAGGGTAATTGGTGTAATTGTTAACAAAGTAGTAAAACCTTGGTTTACACGCAGTCGATAACCTGGTGTATTCATTAAACAAAGTATTAAAACCTTGTTACAATTCGAATCCCCAATTAATTGGAATATTTAACTTCGGGTATAATAATAATTTGACAAGGACACTTGCAATTTATATTTATGACTGATGGACTGTTATGGACAAAAACCAGACGGACATATTAAATAATCCAGGACAAAGGACAATTAACCCATGGGCATAAAACTAAAATCAACACGTCAAACATCATGATTATGGAAGTTTAAATAAGCATAATTCTTTTATTTCATATTTAATTTCCTTTATTTTATATTTAATTGCACTTCTAATTATCGCACTTTTATTTATTGTTATTTAATCGCACTTTTAATTATCGTACTTTTTAATTATCGTAAATTTTATTTTATCGCATTTTTATTATTCGCAATTTCATTATCGTTATTTACTTTACGCTTTAATTTAAGTCTTGTATTTAATTTATATTTTACATTAGGTTTTAACTGCAACTAAAATCTTAAAATCGACAAACCGGTCATTAAACGGTAAAAACCCCCCTTTATAATAATAATATTACTTATATATATATTTGTATTTTTAATAAAGTAAACTAATATAGCGTTGAGCTTTGTTTAAAGATTTCCCTGTGGAACGAACCGGACTTACTAAAAACTACACTACTGTACGATTAGGTACACTGCCTATAAGTGTTGTAGCAAGGTTTAAGTATATCCATTCTATAAATAAATAAATATCTTGTGTAAAATTGTATCGTATTTAATAGTATTTTCCTAGTAAAATATAAACTATTTTATATACTACCCCGCTGCACATCAAGTATTTTTGGCGCCGCTGCCGGGGAACTATCTTAAAAGCCGGAAGCGCAACGCTAATATAAAAAAAAAAAAAAAAAAAAAAAGATTTTTAGTTACTTTTATTAAAATTCGTTTTTGTAAAAATACGTTTTAAAAATTCGAAAATATAAAAAGAAAAACAAAAATATAAGTATTTTTAAGATTTTGTTAAATATTTAAGTTTTATAAGTTTCTTTATTTTTATTTTAGTTTATAAAAATATAAGTTTTATTAAATATCTTTTATTTAATTAAAAAAACAGAAAACAGAAAATAAAAAAATAAAAAAATAATAAATAAAAACGCGTAAAAACTCAAACCTGTCAGCTGAAATTCTGAACCCCGCGACTCGCGGGGTTTTCTTCAATAAATGCCGCGACTCGCGGAGTCTTTCTGACAGGCGACAAAGAACCCTAATCCTGCATTAATTACGGGTTATTAATTATTATTATTAATATTTAAACCTAATTATTATTATTATTATTATTATTAGTTTTATTTTTACTTTTACTTTTTATTTATATATTTTTTAGTTAAATTAGTTTTAATTAAATTGTAAAATTAGTAGTTTTATTAAATAAATAATATAAAAATAATATTTTTATAAAAATTGTACTTTTTACAACTTTTTGTATATTTTTATATTTTGTCCCTTTTTAATCGTTGTAGCGTAATATTTGTATTTTTTAGCTCATATTTAATTTTAAACTTAGTTTTTGCTATAGTTATTTTTACTCCTAGATTTTTAGGCTTTGCCGTAGAATTCCTTAAGTGCTTATTCCTTAAATTAAGTATTAGGTGCTTTATAATTTTACGACGCCTTTTTAAGTTTTAGTTTCTTTTTAAGTTATTTCTATTTGGGATTTAGTTTTTCCTTGTAAGCTTTAATATTTTTAGACCTTTTACTATGTACCAATTATCATTCCAATTAGTAATATCAATTTGCGATTATAATTTTAAGTTAGTTGTAGTAATAAGGTTAAATTAGTTAAGTATTTTTAAGTTTTTATAAGTTTCTTTTATTTTTCCGTCACCTTTTATTTTTCAACCATTTTTCTTTTTCGACCTTTTGCGACGAACTCTTTTTCTCTCTTATTTCTCGCCATTCTAGTTTTTAGGACTTAGAATTTTTTCTACTTCTTATCTAAATTTCTTAAAATTACTAAAATTTATTTTAAGTGGTTAAATTAATAGACATCAAAATTTTCTGGTTCGTAGTAATAGTTGGATTTGTACGTGGACCGGGTTATTGGAGCCAAACAGTCCTCAATTATATTGAGACCAAACGAATCCTGCCCCTCTGCTGCATCTTTTGGCTATTCGAAACGTGGGCAAAATCAGAAAAGTCTATTGATTGGATAACTTATTATAATTTTTCTTTCCTTTTTAAAAAAAACTAATAGGATATTCAGTGAATGCACCGAGCAAGACGTTCACCACCTTTTGTACGTTCACCACCTGTAACTAGATCAAGACATTTAGCAAATATAACCGCCGTTGATTTTTCTTTAGAATCGTCATCCAGTCGACCAAGTACTTCAGTTCAAATTTCCGATAATCCATTTTTTGAACCCAACTTCACAATTGAGAATCCAGAAAATATTCAGGAACGGTTCGTAGATCCTGAACCATTAAACTTTCCTCCGGAACCACCAATCATTCAAACAGAGATTGTTGAGGAACGAACCATTAAATCAGAATCATCTAGTGATACCGATTCAACAAATTCAATTATGGAGAATCTGGAACCTTTAAGTATGGAAGACCGAATGAGAGCTAAACGCACTGGCCAAGGTCACGCAATTACTCATCCAGACATTAATGCGCCAGATTATGAAATCAAAGGACAAATTCTACACATGGTGACTAATCAATGCCAATTTAGTGGTGCGCCGAAGGAAGATCCAAATGAACATCTACGTACCTTTAATAGGATCTGCACACTATTTAAAATCCGAGAAGTGGAGGATGAACAGATATATCTCATGTTATTTCCCTGGACTTTAAAGGGAGAAGCCAAAGATTGGTTGGAATCGTTACCTGAAGGGGCGATTGATACATGGGATGTTTTAGTTGACAAATTTCTTAAACAATTCTTTCCTGCATCTAAAGCCGTAAGACTTCAAGCAGAAATTGTTACGTTCACACAAAAGCCAAATGAAACTCTATATGAGGCGTGGACAAGATATGGAAAGTTGTTAAGAGGATGTCCGCAACATGGTTTAGACACCTGTCAAATAGTACAAATATTCTACCAAGGATGCGACATCACTACAAGAAAAGATATAGATATAGCAGCTGGTGGTTCTATTATGAAGAAAACCGAAACTGATGCTTACAAAATTATTGATAACACTGCTTCCCACTCACATGAGTGGCACCAAGGAAAAGATATCACTAGATCATCTAAAGCAGCTAGAGCCGATTCTATCCATGACTTAGATTCCATTTCCGCAAAGATAGATGCTGTGGAGAGACGAATGGAAAAGATGACTAAGGATATTCACTCAATACGAATTAGTTGTGAGCAGTGTGGAGGACCACATTTGACAAAAGATTGTCTCAGTATTGAATTAACAATGGAACAAAGAGAGAATATTTCATACATAAACCAAAGGCCTGGAAATAATTATCAGAATAATTATCAACCGCCAAGACCGATTTACAATCAAAACCAAAATTATAACCGAAATATTCCATACAACAACCAACAAGGTCCTAGCAATCAACAAGTATCCAATAATACTTACAACCAGCAAAGACCAAATTTTCAAAACAAACCACCACAACAAACCGATGATAAAAAACCGAATTTAGAAGATATGATGACGAAGCTAGTTGAAACTCAAACGCAGCTTTTCACATCTCAGAAACAAACCAATGAACAAAATGCTCAAGCATTTAGAAATCAACAAGCTTCTATTCAAAATCTGGAACAAGAAGTAAGTAACCTAGCAAGGTTAATAGGTGAAAGAAAACCGGGAAGTCTACCTAGCGATACAAATGCTAACCCCCGGAATGAAACAGCTAAAGCCATTACCACAAGAAGTGGTACAACACTTAAACCACCTGAAATACCTGTAACTTCTGATGAAACTATTCCTACTCCACAAGAACCACAACCTGATCAAGATAAGGAAAAAGAACCGGTAGTTGAAAAGGTTAATGAAGATAACACAGTTAAGGATAAACCTTATGTTAAACCATACCAACCACCACTTCCTTACCCGAGTAAAATGAAGAAAGAAAAACTTGAAGCCGAGCAATCCAAATTTTTGGATATGTTTAAACAGATAAATGTAAATCTTCCTTTCATTGATGTGATTTCAGGAATGCCAAGATATGCTAAATTCTTGAAAGATCTAATCTCAAATAGAAAGAAAATGGAAGAACTCTCGGCTGTTACTATGAATGCTAATTGTTCAGCAGTGCTGTTGAATAAGATACCAGAAAAACTATCTGATCCAGGAAGTTTCACAATTCCATGTTTTCTGGGTAGTCTTAGTTCAATAGAAGCATTGGCAGACTTAGGTGCTAGTATAAATCTAATGCCGTATTCACTATACGCTAAACTAGACCTTGGAGAATTGAAACCAACCAGAATAAGCATACAACTAGCCGATAGATCAATAAAATATCCTAGAGGGATAATGGAGAACATGCTAGTTAAAGTTGGTACTTTAGTATTCCCAGTAGATTTTGTTGTTTTGGACATGGAAGAAGATTCTCAAGTTCCTCTCATATTAGGAAGACCATTCTTAAACACGGCTAAAGCAATGATAGACGTGTTCGGTAAGAAACTGACCCTAAGTATAGAGGATGAGAGTGTTACCTTTTCAGTTGATAGAGCAATGCAACAACCACAATCTGCAGATGATACATGTTATTATATTCAAACTATAGATGCATATGCAGAATTATTAGAAGAATTTCCAGAATTACAAGGAACAGGAGAATGTTCTTTAGGAGAAGGTAATGAACTAATTGATGAAGCTGAAATGTTAGCTACACTTATAGCTAATGGATATGAACCAACAACAGAAGAAATTCAAATGCTAAAAGAAGAAGACAGATATCGATATAAATCATCGATAGAAGAACCTCCGAAATTAGAGTTAAAGCCACTTCCAAACCATTTGGAATACGCTTATTTACATGGTGAATCTGAATTACCTGTAATAATATCATCTTCTCTTACTGAAAATGAGAAATCACAACTCATTTCTGTGTTGAAAGCTCATAAACCAGCCATTGCATGGAAGATTCATGATATTAAAGGAATAAGTCCTTCGTATTGCACACATAAAATCCTTATGGAAGAAGGTCATAAAACGTATGTGCAACGCCAACGAAGACTAAATCCTAATATGCAAGATGTAGTTAAGAAAGAGATTATTAAACTGCTAGATGCAGGTTTGATATATCCAATTTCTGATAGTCCATGGGTAAGCCCAGTTCAATGCGTACCTAAGAAGGGTGGCATGACTGTCATTACAAATGAGAAAAATGAGCTTATTCCTACTAGGACTGTAACAGGATGGCGTGTATGTATTGATTATAGAAAATTAAATGACGCCACCAGAAAAGATCACTTTCCCTTACCTTTCATAGATCAAATGTTGGAAAGATTAGCCGGAAATAGTTACTATTGTTTTCTAGATGGATTTTCCGGATATTTTCAAATTCCAATAGCACCCGAGGACCAAGAGAAAACCACATTCACGTGCCCTTATGGTACTTTTGCTTACAAAAGAATGCCATTTGGACTTTGCAACGCCCCTGCAACCTTTCAAAGGTGTATGATGGCGATTTTTCATGACATGATAGAAGAATGCATGGAAGTATTCATGGATGACTTTTCAGTCTTCGGTGATACATTTAAATCATGTCTAGTTAATCTGGAACGAATGCTAATTAGATGCGAAAAATCAAATCTAGTACTTAATTGGGAGAAATGCCATTTCATGGTTAAAGAAGGCATCGTTCTTGGACATAAAATTTCAAAAGAAGGAATTGAAGTGGATAGAGCTAAAGTAGATGTAATTGCTAAACTTCCACATCCCACAAATGTTAGAGGAGTTAGGAGTTTTCTAGGGCATGCCGGTTTTTACCGACGTTTCATAAAAGATTTTTCTAAAATTGCCACTCCTATGAATAAACTCCTAGAAAAGGATGCTCGATTCATCTTTTCAGATGAGTGTATCAATTCTTTTAATATTCTTAAAGAGAAACTCACTAATGCGCCGATCATGATAACACCAAATTGGAATCTACCATTTGAACTAATGTGCGATGCAAGTGATTTTGCAATGGGAGCCGTTTTAGGACAAAGGATTGAAAAACGATTTCAACCTATATATTATGCTAGTAAGACATTACAAGGAGCACAAACGAACTATACAACTACTGAAAAAGAACTCCTTGCTATTGTCTTTGCTTTTGACAAATTTCGATCATATCTCGTTCTAGCAAAAACGGTGGTCTATACCGACCATTCTGCTCTTAGATACCTATTTTCAAAACAAGATGCTAAACCAAGATTAATCCGTTGGATCTTACTCTTACAAGAGTTTGATATTAAAATCCGAGATAAAAGAGGAGCAGAAAATCTCGCCGCTGATCATCTTTCTCGTCTTGAAAATCCCGAATTAGAAGTTCTAAATGAATCGGCCATACAAGACAACTTTCCTGATGAATATCTATTGAAGATAGATTATAAAGAAATCCCATGGTTTGCAGACTATGCAAACTACTTAGTTTGTGGATTCCTTGAAAAAGGATTATCGTACCAAAGACGAAAGAAATTCTTCAGTGATATAAAACACTATTTCTGGGAAGATCCACATCTGTTTAAAAGTTGTCCCGATGGAATAATACGCCGATGTGTATTTGGAGATGAAGCTAGTAAAATTTTAAACCATTGTCACACAGGACCAACAGGAGGGCATTATGGGCCTCAACTAACAGCAAGAAAAGTTTATGAAGCTGGATTCTATTGGCCTACAATTTACAAAGACGCACACCTTCTTTGCAAATCCTGTGATGCATGTCAAAGGGCCGGAAAAATAAGTCAACGTGATGAAATGCCACAAAATGTCATCCAAGTATGTGAAGTATTTGACATTTGGGGTATTGACTTTATGGGTCCATTTCCAAAATCTCATAATAATCTATATATACTCGTAGCCATTGATTATGTATCTAAATGGGCGGAAGCACAAGCTCTCCCAACTAACGATGCACGAGTTGTAGTCAACTTTTTAAAACGTCTTTTTGCAAGGTTTGGAACACCGAAAGCTTTAATAAGTGATCGGGGTACTCATTTCTGTAATAATCAACTTGAGAAAGTTCTTAAAAGATATGGAGTAATTCATAAAATCTCCACCGCATATCATCCACAAACAAGTGGACAAGTTGAAAATACAAACCGAGCTTTAAAACGTATTCTAGAGAAAACCGTAGGATCAAATCCGAAGGAATGGTCCATTAAATTGGAGGATGCACTCTGGGCTTTTAGAACAGCCTACAAAACTCCAATTGGAACCACACCTTTTAGACTTGTTTATGGAAAAGCATGTCATCTTCCAGTAGAAATTGAACACAAAGCATTTTGGGCTTTGAAGACATGTAATCTTGATTTACATAAAGCCGGACGTCTACGATTAAGTGAACTAAATGAATTAGAAGAATTAAGACATGAAGCATACGAAAATTCGTTAATCTATAAAGAAAGAACGAAGAAATGGCATGATAAAAGAATCAGAAGTTCAAAAGAATTTAAAGAAGGAGACAGAGTTCTTCTTTTCAATTCACGATTCAAGCTATTTCCTGGAAAATTGAAATCAAGATGGTCTGGACCATTCATAGTCAAAAGAGTTTTCCCATACGGAACGATAGAATTAATAAATTCAAATGGGATTGAATTTAAAGTTAATGGTCACAGAGTTAAACATTACATACATGGTCCGATGGAAGTCGACAACGAAGTTAATCACAATTTCGACACCACAGCTAACTAAGTGTGGGGAGAATCAAGTCTTTAAAGGATAATATGTATTTCTGTTAGAGATAGATTGTCTGTTTTCGTGTAGTTCTCGAAAATGGAACACGTATGGTCTTTCCCTAGCAGACCCTAAAGAACTAGTCTTCTCCCCCCATTCTGAATTTTTATTTTTTTTAGGTTTTTACGAAATGAAGACTGCCTGTGAACTAAACCATGGTCTAATGCTACACGCTTTGATCACTAAACGTAATAATGACATACTACCGAGTGAATTAGTATCAGTAATCAGAGAAAGAATGGACGGAGTTAGAAAAGAATCCAGATGCGAAGATAATAAGTTACAATTTGGTAAAGGAAAATCAAAATCCGCAGCGAAAAGAAGAGCACGACACGTAGAAAGATGTCACAAATGCGGAAAATGGTCACATGGAGGTAAATGTTCAAATAATCAAACCTATTCAAATACCGAATTTGTTACTTTATGCAGAGACGGACCGTTCATATGTTTAGAAGAAAAGACACTGAATGCTCGAGGTTACGCCTATGTAGCCATGGAAAACCAATTAAACCGACTATCTTATGAATGGAATAGATCATATAACTAAGAAATCTATTTCACAGGTATGTCTGTACAGTTTTTATTTTTATTTTTATTTTTAACCTTTTGATAATAAACGCTAATTTGTTCGCTAAAAAGTATTAAATTGGTATTAAATAAAATTAGGTTTGGCGACCGAAATTATTGATATCATTCAAAAATTTATTACATCACTGCGAAATTTAACGTTTATTCTTAAGGTATAAATATCTTTAATCAATCAACCCAAAATATTTCAAAAATTCGTCATGAGTTAAATTAAGTCTTGGAACCGAAATTACTTTACCGAAAAGAAGGGCGCATATTTTTGATAATATTTGATTGATTAAAGTGGGATAAAAAGACAAAAAGATTTTTAATTTTATTTTTACCATATTTTTAAAATTAATATTTAAATTTTAAATTAATATTGTAAACTTTGTAAAAACAATATATTTAAAATTGTAAAAATTTGAAAAATTAATATAAGTTTGATATGAATTTATAAATTTTTAAATTAAGTTTGGTGTGAATTTTTAATTTTTAAAATATAAAATTTTAATTTTATGCATTTCAAATTTTAAGTTTGGTATGAATTTTTAATATTAATTTTGAATTTAATATTTAAGTTGTGTGAATTTAAAAACAAAAAGTTACTTTATCTCATTAAGTTAAGAATATGATTTTTAAAATTCGTCGTAAGTTGAAGACTAGGTCTTTGGACCGAAATTGCTTTACCCGAGGGAGGGACGAGAACTTTTATTATCATTATTTTTAATCTTATTGATTTAAAGTATGCCAAAAACATTAAAAAAAAAAAAAAAAAAAAAAACCCAAAAATCTTAGCTTTTAAAACAATCGCTACAAAAAGACAAATTTTAAAATTTTGTCGAGAGACGGACTAGGACATCGATCCGAAACGACCTCGTCCTAAATAACAAGGGAAACAAAATTTTAAAATTAATTACTTAATTGTTTTAATAAGTTAATGATTATAAAAAAAAAAAAAAAAAAAAAAAATAGCAAACTCCGCGACTCGCGGAGTTTGAAGTACAAAACCTCCGCGACTCGCGGAGGGACCAAAAATCAGAAAAAAAAAATAAAACGAGCTGCACGATCAGTTCACTTCCCCCACACAAAAACACCCAAAAACACTGCGAAAAGAGCTGCGAAAAAACCCGAAAAACACCCCCAAAAATCCCAATTTTTAACCGTTAATCACCAAATTTTTTGCTAAAATCATGTTGAGAAGGATGCTATCTAAGAATTACTCAAGAAAAACGGTAAATTTCTACACCTAAACACCATTTAATCCGAATTTTGGTGTTCTTGAGCTATTTTTTCCCCAATTTGATTTTGATGCTTTTTAGTGTAATTAGACTTAAATTGTTTATGTATTATGCTTGTATAACCTAGATTGATGCTGTTTAACATGATTAGAAGCCTTAAACTTCAAATTTTGAATAATCTAGGGTTTGTGTTCTTGAGCAAATTTGGGGCTTTTTGATATAAACAGGTTATGGCCGATTTTTGTCATGAATTGTTGCTAAATTGAGTAGTGTAACATGTCTAGGTAGTTAAATGATCCAAACTTTGAGCCTAAACATGATTTTGAGAATTAAAGTGGACTTTTTCAAGTCTAAAATTCATGAACTTGATTTTTGAAAGATAATGTCATTTGAGACTTGTTTAATTGCTAGTAATGATTATTTTTGACATGTTATTTGAGTTGAATGCTTATGAACTTGGCGAAAATTTTCGTATATGCTTATTTGAAAAAGTGTAGATTTGATAAAAATGTAAAAATAAGCTTAAGTTTGATATAAATTGATAATGTCATTGTAATTATTTTGATTGATGATTTTGCTGACACTAATGCATATTTGGATGCACAAAATTTGTGTTTGATGTGTTTTGCAG